>NC_138152.1:23465743-23495743 GCF_964199315.1 Orbicella franksi | reverse complement strand
AGATTTAATTGGTAGTAGATTAGTATCTTAACAATGTAATTAATGCAATTTTAGTATTTACTTTAAGTCCTGATGTTTTACCCATGTATAAATAAAGTTAAATAATAGTAATAATAATAATAATAATAATAATGGAATTATTTTTGGCAGCCTATGCCAAATGTCCTACTTCGTAGACCTGCAACCTATTGATTGGAATGTTTACTCGAGTGGGTCCACTTTCTTTTGTTCAGGCCAAGCTGATTTCTTTGTACTTTTTTAGAATTCATCTACTGTAGATCAGTTGGAACCTTGTGATTTTATAGCTCAGCGATAGAGGGTTTACATTGGCTTTATTACACATCATATTGAATCTAGATTAATTCTACATTAATGATAAAACTGAATGAAGTTTCAGAGTCATCATGACACCATTTTCAAATTCAAAAAGATAAGAAATAGACTGTGAGGAAAAAGATTAACTTAATAATATTAAATAATTAATGGTGTCATGATGACTCTGAAATGTCCTTTTATCATTAATTTTTACTTGCTTTATATATATGTATACATTTATACAAATTTAGTATTATTAAGTGGAAGTGGAGACTGAAATTAATTCTTGTCATGCAATCTATTTTCAGTCAACATGGGCAGCCTCTTAGAAGCAGCTTTACTTGAAAGATGTGATGGCAACAGAAACATTCTCCACGCATGTGTCTCCAGGAGTTTTCCAACATCTGCTCATGAGCCTGGTGAGCCAGTAGAATCCCAGAGTGGTGGCACAGCTACAGCAACTGGTGCACTTGGTAATAAGCTGGAGTCCATTAAGGGTGCAGTAGATGCTCTCGCTGCAGCCGTGGCAGCAGCTGCGGCAGCTGTTCGCTCAAGTGGTAAGACTGATGGATCTGTTGCCAAATATTAATCTTTCAGTGGACATCCTTCCTAGTTTCATTGATTGTGCGTGTAATTCAGGGCTCAAATGAAAGACACATTGGCAAATGCTTGCCTCTGAACTGTAGAGTTATGTCTTTAAATCTGGCAATGGAGCCAGTTTGATCGTAATGCTTGCAATATGTAATTTTGTTGCCTTTTCACTGAAATGTCTCTACTTAGCTGAGAAAGGACTGTCATAGATTGTGTAACTCACTGCTTTGGCTGACTGTGATAAGAACAAAATGTGCTTGGTAAACTCCAGCTTAATAGCCAAGAATGATGACTATTCACAAAATATGAAAGAAACCTCACTCCTATTGTTGTTATAGGAAGCTCTGACTTTGCTTGTTTTGTTGGTTACAATTATATGAAGGCCGTTTGCACAAAAACTCTTCAAGATGTAATAATAGATATTAATTTGTTCTAACTTATTCTGTGGTCAGTAATGGGTTTCTTGTGATTGACATGCAAAAAAAAAAAAGAAAGAAAAAAAATGGGTCACTGACTTTGTTCCAAAGGTAAAGCATGTAGCCTGATTTTGAAAACTCTGATTTTGAAAAAAAATAATCTCTAGGATTTTAAGCGAAAGATGTCAAAGAAGAGTCAACAGAGGCAAGCAAGAGTTCCAAAAGTTGCCTTCCTTTTCATAATACATAACTTTTAAAGAGGCACTTGAAGCCTTTGTACAGCTAAGTAAAAAGCTTGAAAGGGCAGAATTCGATGCTGCACTCCCCATGCATGACATGGCGAATTGTGTGTGCAGTAAGGATCAATGCGCAGAAACAATCAACATGTAGTCTTTAAGTAGACTGATTCTGTTTCTATTGTCATTTTCCCAGATGGTGTTACCAGTAACTCGGGTGCTGGTAATAGCTCTGGTTCTTTGGGTAGTGCCAGTGGTAATGGAGGTAGTACTAGTGGACCAGGAGGCAGTGGGGGCTCATCAAAACTGGGTGTGCGTGCGATGATGCAGCGAGCAGTTACTGCTGCAAGATCTGCATCGTCCTCACTTGCAGGACTTGATGTGGAGGAAGATGCTCCTATACCCACTTTGCACTGGCCACCAGATGCTCCAGGTGATAGCACTGGCCTCATTCATTTTGTGTAACTTGGCACTCTATTTTAAAAGCATTTAGCTGCAAATTTGAGCACACATGCTTGTTAATTGCCACTTATGACTCACTACAGCAGTCTTTCTACTGTTCTTTTATCATTCTCCTCTATTTCAACAACTTTCTATCTCCTTTTCCGTTCTTCTAATTCTTCCAATCAGTTTTACGTGAATGGTCCGGCACCTCCCTTGCCACAATTGTTTAGTGCAAGAGGACAATCCAAAGGTTCGGTTGGGCTTGAAACCTCCAAATATATCTTAAGAGCTTCTGCCTGAGAGACCGGGCCAGACTTGGAAATGAAGATCGGCCGATTTCGCTGAAAATTAGTACACGACGTCGTTATGTGGACTTATGTAATATGCCAAAGTTTCAGGTTCAACGACCATTTTTTAGCCGAGTTCTGGATGTCAGCCCCTCAGGGGTCCCCACAGGCTGATTTTCAGTGTAATTTTGGTCAGTTTTCAATCTCTCTTTTAGCAACGCGCAACTGATTTCAGACAAAACCAAAACCATATTTGTAATGCACTATTCTTAGGCGTTTATGGGTAAGAACATTAGCTCACCGGAATTTTTCGTTAGCCCGTGGCTGTTATCACAACTTGGTCCTATTTGAAGCATATGGGAAGCAACAGGAAATGGCCTGTTTTTCAGACCACATATTTTCCATGCCCATGTTTTATATGGTGAAGTCTTAGTATCCCTGCAAAGTTCAGCCCTTAGTTTAGTAATATCAAGAAAAAAATACTAAGGTTGAGGCTTTTTTACCAAGAAAAAACTTACAAGAAAATAACTAACCAGGCCACTTTCAGTTAAAGTTTGAAAAAAGCGTGTCTGTAAAAATCAGCCATTTAATTTCAATTAATACCTTTTTTCTTCTAAGTCATGAATTAGAGACTCTGAAGTTAATTGTAACCGAAAAGACTTACCGTTAATCAAAAAATTTCATGTGATTTTTTAGGACCGATCAGATTTTGGTCCGGCAACGGTTATAAATTTTGTGGAAATAGTCTTGAAAATTACAGATAATGGAGTCACTGTGAAAGAACCATATATATACCTAACAATCTGTCTCTTGCTGGTTAATCACAGTGCACCGTTGCATTTTTTTGGTCCAAACTGCAATATTAAGTTTATTCAACCCGTTCAACAAAACAAGTCTGTGGCCCCGAGTAATGAAGCGCTAATTAAATCAAGAAATAAGCCGCCAAGCTTTGTGATCCCATTTCGTATCAACCCACCTGTCAGAGAGTTCTTTTCTAAAGAAAACAACTTATCACTCACTCTAAATGCAATTGCAACGTCTCTCGTAACACTACTTTAAAATCGCTTTGAACCTTAAGGAAATTTCGAATATAATTATAGCTAATTGTCCAATACAAAATGCAGTCTCACTCTTCGAGTCTATATACAAAGTGTCTGGATAAATTCACTTACTATAAACGCTTACCTGGCTTCAGGTTTAGAGGCATGCCCCTTTCTTACAATCCCTTAAAGGTGAAGCAACGTTAAAAACCTTAGCCTCAGCGATAAATTGGTAGTGAGTGCATTGTTCCGAGTAATGAAAATTCAGGTTGATTCATACCGTACATGGCGACGCTACGACACGCCAACTTGTCTGTAGTGTGCTGGCTATGATTGACTTGGAATTCAGTTTTTTCTCATCTAGATTCGTCTCCTTGATACTGCAGAGAGTGATTAGGTATAGAACTTGCTTGAGAAGCTAAAGAACAAATGGATATGTTACTGAATATTTATTCATACCCAGTCCCCCAGTGCAAACGGCCTAGGTATTATAAATTGAGGACGTCCAAGACAGACCGTTTTCCCCGCCAAGTCGCTGGATGTCTGACCAAATTACGAGAAAATTACTCATTGGCACACTTTCCCTTTCTCTATCGGGATTTTTCATTTGTTGCTTTCTCAGTCAGTACAGATCCAGACTAAATCGGTGTACTGCGTATATTAAAAGATAAAACAGGGTAGGAGTGGATTTCCCTTCAAAAACTACTACTCATGGCACCCCTAGCTGTAGAATTGCTGGCCATTAACTCCGATTTTCATAGTAAGAAGCGATAATCCCCAGGATGACCAGCATGCTTGCTGAGGTGGTAAGGTAAGTCGTCACAAGGCCCAGTGCCTCATACCTGCTGGAGCTTAAATTGGTTATTGCTCTTCTTCCCTGAACAGGATGATAATCACCAGCTCTCATTTATACATCTGGGTGGAGAGAGGCATTGTGAACGAAAAATGCCTTTCCCAAGACGACATGTCAGCACCCTAGTAACCAGGAGTGCTCGATCCGGAGTCCAACCCGCGAACCATTAGGTTGCGACCGTGCTCTGCGCTAGGCAGTTGCCAGTTTTGTATAAAATCCAACTGCGTTACTACGTTACAGGTTTACTTCAGTCTGTCGTAAATTGATGAGATGCAACCGCGAAATGAATATATAGCCAGCACGTGGACATCTTGCCGGCTGGATTGTTTATTTACAAGAAATGAAACTATCTGCGATGAGTTAATTAAACTTATTAACTCTATTCTGTCTGTAAGTGAATTTGTTTCATTTGAGTGTGCTTCAAAGGCAGAGGAGCGAAAGTCTGGCTATTGCAAGTTTAGTCCCCTGGAAAACTACATGTAGAAACATGAGTATACGGTGTCCCTCAGTTTTGGAAAGAAGATGACATATGCGGGGCATGAGATAACAAGCCATCAGGGCCTGCTGTGACTCTCCCAGTAGCGACGTTAGATCGAGATGTCACCCACCTGATGGTCAAATTAAAGTGGGCACTGGTGGTAATAAACTGGCTGTGTCTCACAGAGTTGACAATTTCCCTGAATGGAAGTTAAAGTATGAATTAAAGAAGATTGTGATTTGCCCACGTCACTGCCAAAAATTCACCTGTTTGCGTGACCAAAGTGGGGCATGTCAACACCCTTTCAATCAAGGAGGAAAAAGAAATTGAAGAAACCGAAGAAGATGGCCGCTGATGTTTCAGATAGAATATTTAAGGAGTTCGGCATTGTGATACCTACTGCATCCCTTAAGTGTCCTAGGGTAGAGTGACTGCATGCATTTTTATCAGACATAAATTCATTTTTAACAGAGAAACAACAACAACATGATATTAAGTGTAGATTCTGGATCATGGGTTGAAATCCCATCTGGGATTCTCCCAGAATTCACACTTAAGATTTTTTTTACATGCTTTAATGTCTTAAATTCGTTCCACTTGTTCAAGGATCGTTCTTCCATTATCATCTGCATACATATTTGAACAAAATATCTCTAACTTAAATTGTCTACCCACCCACAATTCAATTGTCAATATTTTCGACGCCATATTGGATGTTGTTTCACTTGAAAAGTTGAAAGGGCTTGGAGATGAATTAAGTAGTTTCACATGCCCAATATTAAATCACAGCGGAGACGCTTTGCGTGTCATGCTCAAACAATGTAATCTCCAGGCGAAAATAGGAAGTAATTTTGCCCCCTATTGTATCACGAGGCTTACTTACTTACAATCTCTATCATAACAATGGTATTCATATTTAGAATCAATACCAAAGAGAAGCAAAGACCGAAGCTTGGAGGAAAGCACCTCTGGGTGTGTCGTAGTTAAGTCAAAAATTTCAGTACCACTAGTCACACAAGGTATTTGTGATCTTCTGGCAGGGAGAAGGAGAAAAATAACTCAAGGCTTAAAATTCTAATGGTGAATAGTAAGCTATGAAGGCACTTGACATTAGAATGTCATAAATTCCAAAACATCTATCATATTGAATCCACCAGTCTGGATTTCATGACTATTCCATGAAGTAAAAATATCGTTTTTGCCAATTATAGCAAAATTAAAACAGAAGAGAAAAGGTACCAAAGGAATGAAAAGGTGCAAAAAAACTATGTTTGTCCCAAGAAACTTGAAAACATCAATAAAAACAGAGAATGAGATGAGAAAACTTAAACTTAGGGTAATTATGCCTGACAAAATAAGGTTGCCATGGAAACGAGGCAGAGTCCCATAAATAAGGCTTTTTTGGGCTCAGCTTTTCCCACCTAACTTATACACTCAGTAAACAACTTGTTTCATTGTATTTTGATTACTTTTCTTGTCATCAACGTTTAAAGTTTCCCCCTCGTCACCTTCCAGTCCCCAGGGTACAGAGTACAAATGCAGCATAAAATTTAGATTCAAATCTGTCAGTAGGAAAATCAATTTCTAGTCTTTGGTTTGTAAATATATATTTAATTTCAATAGTTCACTTCGAGATAATTAATTGTATGCTAATTTTGCGGCTAATGTCTAAAAATCTCTCCTAATAAAAAAATTAAGACTTTGGCAGGAAGTGCGTAGTAGGTAACTCTCTTGAAGTGTTTCGTAGTAAAAAAGCCTCAACCTTAGTATTTTTTTCTTGATATTACTAAACTAAGGGCTGAACTTTGCAGGGATACTAAGACTTCACGATATAAAACATGGGCATGGAAAATATGTGGTCTGAAAAACAGGCCATTTCCTGTTGCTTCCCATATGCTTCAAATAGGACCAAGTTGTGATAACAGCCACAAGCTAATGAAAAATTCCCGTGAGCTAATGTTTCCACCCATGGAAGCCTAAGAATAGGGCGTTACAGATATGGTTTTGGTTTTGTCTGAAATTAATTGTACGTTGCTAAAAGAGAGATTGAAAATTGGCCAAAATTGCACTGAAAATCAGCCTGTGGGGACCCCTGAGGGGCTGATATCAAGAACTCGGCTAAAAGAAGGTTGTTGAACATGAAACTTTGGCGTATTACATAAGTCCACATAACAACTTTGTGCACCAATTTTAAGCGAAATTGGCCGACCTTCATTTCCAAGTCTGCCCCGGTCTCTCAGGCAGAAGCTCTTAAAGTGAACAAATCACTTTATAATTCAAAAGTCTGTTTTATCAACAATTGCAGTGGGGTTTTCTAGTACTGTGCAGGAGGCCAAATGTTTCACTGCAATCTCAGTACTGGTTGTAAAAATGTGCAATATCAAAATGCCTAGCTATGCTTGTGTGTTTAAATTATTTTGCTTCTGACTTTTTAGATGTACGAGATGATGAAACAGGTCCATCATTAACCCCCACTCCATCGGGGTCAGTCCCTGCACCAGTACCATCAGGTGCATCGGCAGTTGCAGCAGCAGCAGCATCAGCATCAGCATCATCATCATCATCCAGCCAGTCAATAGATTCACAGCACACGCAGAGTAAGGCTCTTAAGTGCCTTAAACTGTTGTGTGAGAGTACTGTGTTGGCTCCATTCCTTCTTCAACTTATGACTGCTAAGTAAGTAATGATTATCTTTAATATATAGCTGTTTCAAGAGACCTTATAGGATGGAAGTGCCAAGTCTTCGTGACATGACCTAATGGTGATCTGAGTATTCACTGGAATTTTGCATATCGGTGTAGAGAAAATCTACAAATTTGTATTTTTGCACATGAAGCACATCATTTATAAACAAGGCTACAATAGATTTTCATCTCATAAGACCATTTTTTTCTGTAGCTTTCCTTTCACTGTCTCATGGCATTAAGTTGAAATTCTTCTAAAATTCAGCATGGCAAAAAGAACCTCTCCACAAATCCAAAGAAAAAGAAAGCATTTGAAATGAAGAAAATTTTTTTATATCTGATTAAGTATTTAACATGTTCAGGAGCTCTTTACTTCTACCCCTACTAACTTTCGGAGTTGTTGTGTGCACTTTTTCACATTTTTTTGGACAACCTTTCTCTAAACAGCTGTAAAAATAATTATGCACTGTTTTAATTAGCACATGCTTGCAATCATGTGATTTCCCTGGCAGTCTATCTCAGGTATAGGTGTCATCCAAGGTTTACTTCATGGCTAAATTGGACAGTTTATAGACCTTTGTGGGAGTCCTGTAGATAGCTACAGTGATGATTCAATTTAGCACTTCCAATGCAATAAGGCATATCAAAGTTGCAACCAACCACCCTCCAAAGCGAGTATAGTAGAAATCACATCGACTCAGAAAAAAAAATTGCGAGTTCCAGATGGGATTTGAACCCACGACCCTCCTTGATCTAACCAGATGCTCTAACCACTGAGCTACTGGAGACTCTATGGTGAGCAAGGGTGAAATGTTGGCCTTTGACTGGAACCGCATCACACGGTCACACAGCCAAATGTTAAATTGGTGCATATGAACTCACTAACTCCATTGGCAAACTCCATGTTAGGTCTTTCAAAATTAATTTACAATAGGTCTCTACTCGTTATCTCTGAACAACTAATTAAAGAAATTAACTCAATAATTTTTAAATTTATTTGGGGTGAGAAACCCTCTAAAATCAAGAAATCAACTATTATTGGCAAGAGAAAACATGGAGGACTTAAAATGACTGACTTTAATATCTTGAATAAAGCCTTAAAAGTCGCATGGATACCACGCATAAAATCCGAAAACGTAGTATTCTGGAAAATCATCCCTAACACAACCCTAGAGAGATATGGAGGATTACACTTCTTGACAAGTTATAACTATGACATTAACACACTACAGGTCGTAATTTACCACCTTTTTATGTTGACGTACTAAAAGAATGGCAAATGACTAAAGATTCTATAAGAAGCGAGACCCTACTCACTTATGAAGAGGTAATTTGGAACAATCGAAACATATTAATTAATGGTAAACCTGTATTCTACAAAAGTTGGTTTGACCAAAAAATTATGCAAATCCAGGATCTCCTTCAAGAGGACGGTAAATTCCTGTCCTTTAATAAACTTTTGTAAGTTATAAGTGTAAACTCAAAATGCGCTTCACCCTCTACTTCGGTCTTGTTAATTCTATATCAACTTCTTGGAGGTCAGAAAGTGAGGAAAAAGGAGAAACCATTTCCACCAAGTATGTGTACAACTTGCTGTTGAAGAAATTCTTTGTACCACCTATTGCTGAAACTAAAATCTTAAAACGTGGTTTCACTCCAGAAACCATCCAAAAAGTGTATGAATTACCTCTCCAGATCAAGTGTGACATTAAAATAACAATGTTTCAATATAAGATTATACACAACATTCTTGCAACTAAAATGTCTCTTTTTAGAGCCAAAATGTCAGACAATGATATATGTCCTCAATGCTTTACTGATACACACTCCCTAGATCATATGTTCTTATGCTGCTCTTCCATTATAGCCTTTTGGAAGACCTTTCAAAACTGGTGGACAAATAAACGAAACAGCAACTAACTCTGTCAAATAGTATGATTTTATACCGTGTTTTTGACAAAACGGAACATAGATACTCTGAACTATATGCTTCTCATTGCAAAATTTTCTATACACTGCAGCTGCCTGCACGACGAAAAGCTCTCTTTCAACAGTTTTCTCATACTTCTAAAAGAAAAATTAAACATACAGAAAGAAATAGCATTTCAAAACAAGTCTATTGCTGCTTTCCAAAAATCCTTTCAACATATTATTTAACATGCAATGATGATGTATTTTCTTTGTTTTGTTTAACTAAGTAAACGATGTTAATAGTGTTCATGTTTTGGCTTGTAGTATGAACTATCACATTGTACTGTAAGTAAATAGTGTGCTGTAATGTTACTATTTTCCTCTTTTCATTTTGTTGATTTACTTTATTTTTTCCATATGTATATTGTGTTTGTAAATTGATTAAGTAAAAAAATAAAACAAAATAAAATGAAACTTCATTCCAACAGTTATCTCTCTCCAAAAATTGGCTCCCATTGAAGAAGTGTTTTGAAGACATTGTCATGGAATTAATCTGAGTCCTATGCATTTCCAAAGAAAAGTTGGTGGGAGAGAGTGAGGGAAAAGAAAAACGGGACACAAATGTTTTCATTTTGGCCTTCTATCCCCTCACACCACATGACCACGGTTTGCACCTCTGGAAACGGTATCCAGTCAAAATCACTTCAATCTGGTTATCTACTATCAAATTGTACTCTCAATTCTGGGAGCTTCTTGTTCATTTATAATTCGGTAGGAATAGAGCAATCAAACTTCCCCCTAGCACAACAGAATGACCTCTCTGTAGTTTTCCAACATTTGTTGTGCACAGAAATGGGTATTGTGTTTCAGTGGTATCACTGCTCTGTGATGCTGAAGAAAAAAGGTGCACTCCCTTGAGCTTGGGCCCTGGGCGAAATTGATTCATGGTATAGCAGAACAAGGGCATTGGTTTGGATATTTTGATTATGAATTTCATACAGGTATTATTGGGGGTGGGGCATGGGGGGTGTGTAGTACGCCAATAGAAACAAGGCTGACTGTAGCTAACTTTTTATCGGCATTTTTCTCCTTGGTAGGGATACAGATGGCTGCACTCCATTTATGGCTGCTGTTCGTGGCCGCACATACCATGCTGCCCTCACCCTGTTCACAACAGCCCAGTGTCTAGCTACCAACCCAAGTGGACAGATTGACAGAAATGTTCTAATATCCATGGTGTGTCCGTCTGACAGTCACCCAGATGCCTCTCCTCTCCATGTGCTGTGCTGTAATGACACGTGTTCATTTACTTGGACTGGCACAGAGCACATCAATCAAGACATCTTTGAGTGTCGCACTTGTGGCCTGACTGGTTCTCTTTGTTGTTGTACTGAGTGTGCTCGAGTGTGCCACCGAGGCCATGACTGCAAGTAAGATTTTCAATAAACTTGAAATAGTGATGATTGTCCACTTGAAGCGCTGATAATTATATTAATTTTAAGAGCTGTTTTCACAGCTCTGCATGAATGTGTGTGCAGGCCATAGTTGAACTTTCCAAACTTTAATTTAACATCTCTATTTTTCCCCTTTAACAGGTACAGTAAAGCTTCTTGAACCTCTATTTTCATTTAACTTTTAAATACACTTTAAGTGAAGAAACAGTAACTGTATGCATTATGTAATTGTACAGTTTAAAACTAGTCGGTTGTTCATCTTAGTGTAAGCTTACTTATTATCATAAGGTGAACATCATTTTTGGACATTTTGTTACCATTTTCGTGCTATTTTGACTAGAATATTGTTACTGTACTTGTTATGCAATCAGGTTGAAGAGAACAGCACCCACTGCTTACTGTGACTGTTGGGAAAAATGCAAGTGCCGTGCCTTGGTACCAGGCTCCCAGGCTGCTCGCATTCAACTCCTGAAAAAACTTGTGTCAGAAACTGATTTGGTTAGCCGGCCTAATGGAAGGTAGGCTTTATATATGTCACGTAATGGCCAAATTTATTCAAGGGAAGAATTATACCATGGCGAATGTATATCTAGAAATGATTTATTCATCAGAACCAATTGATCTGTCTGAAACGATTGAATCATGTAGTTTCAAATCTAGTCTTGGACAAATTATGTGGCAAAGTTTGTCTGGCAGACGCGCTCTAAGATTAATCAGCCTAATACGAATTTTGCCATATAATTCATAACACTGGAGTTATACCTGGATGACTATCTTTCACAGGAGACAGATTAATCTTCTCAAACAGCTAATATGTCTTGGACAGATAATCCGCCCCTAGTATAAATTCAACCAATGTTCATTGTAAAATTGGCTTTGGTAGAACATAAAGTCCTTGTTAACACTTGAGTACCGATACAATTTTTTTTTATTTAGTACAGTAGGTTAGAGCTTTTGTTGACCTTTTATGCTTTGTTTTAGAGGGGAGCATTTACTGCTGTTTTTGGCTCAAACTGTGGCTCGACAAACTGTTGAGCAAAGGCAATTCCGACCACACCGCGCTGCTACAGATGCGCGTCCAAAAGCCAAGACCAGGACACTTGGAACAAATGGCACAACTCCGCCACTTCCAGAACATGATCTGGACCCTCCTAGGTTTGCTCGTAAGGCTCTCGAGTTTATCCTACAAGACTGGCGAGCCGTTAGTGCAATGTTGAGAGATGGTTGTCGATCACCGGGAGAATCAAAGTAAAGGAACCACTTTTTTTGTTTTGTGTATGGGATCTAAAATGACTATTTTGAAACATGGCATATAGTAAGCGATTTTTGTCTCTCGCATCAAAACCAAAACAAATTGCAATAAAATGCATATTTTGTTGCTTATTACAGAGGTGACAGATCAGCAAAAGACATAAAATCAGTCACAAGCCAAGCAAAAATATCAAACAGTTGATTATTAATGACAAAACTTGCTCATTATAGTTACTACCATGCAGCGTGACTACCTCGCTATAGTAATGTTCCTATGCCATCAGTGTTCAATTTTGAAGCCCATGATTTCAAGGATTTCTATCATCGTAAAGACTTGCTGTTAAAGATCAATATCATTCATTGCAGTTATTTGTCTTGCTAGCCATTAGTGTGCACTTTGTTCACCTGGGCCCAGTTGTGCAAAAGGGGGATGATGCTATCTGCTGGAAAAATCGCTGTTGGCAAAACAAACTATGATTATCATGATCCATCTGGTGTTAAGCATAATCTATCTTTTGAACAGCATGGACCTGGTGTCAAAAGTAACCATCACTTACTACTCGTTTCTGTTAGACTGCATGGACATGAGAGCAGTGGATTACCTGATGCAGGCTCAAGCCATCTCATACCCATGACGGAACAAGAAGATCGTCTTTCAAGTCAGGCGGGTACAGTGCGACTCGATGCATTCACACACTGTCTTGTAGCCAAGTGTGGTCCTGAGGTAAGATGTTGAATTATGTCATCTGTTAGGGCTAAAGGAAATGAATATTCATAGCTAGTTGTCCTCAGGTACAATACGTTTTATCATTGCTAACTAGACGCTCCAAGCGCATTTACTCAGGCCTTGTATCACAATGTCAAATCATACTCTACAAGTATTGAACACAATAGAAACAAATAAAAGAATCGGGATATTTGCCACAAGAGTTACGCTTAGACATTTACTCTTTCAAGTTGCTTCTTTGAATATCCTCTTCTTCCGATCGCTTGTTGTTTGCTTCACCTTCGAAGTGATGTTCATGAAGATTCTTGATCTTTTACACAGCTGAGGTCAAGCCCTAGGATTCAAATTTTATTGGTGACACGTTTTTGGTTGCATGTCCAGTCTGTCCAGAGATCACGCGAAATGATTGGTAACGGAAAGGTTGTGTCAAAATTTCAGGCTTAACTTGGACACAACTGAAAGAAAATGAAAATAGTATTGAGAATAGAGAAGAAAATGAAACGGAGACAAGATGTATGTACTCAGTGGCTTGTATCTTGGCTAGTAAGTTTCTAAACAATGCAAAATTCTCCGAGTGGTCTTGAAAAAGCAAATGCACTAAGTTCTTTGAAATGAGTTGGAAGTTCTAGATTAATGTAGTAATTCTATTATTCTGTAGATACTTGATCCTCTACTTGTTACACTGGTCACAGCAATAGAAAATTCAACTGATCCTCACAAATCCGATGAGATGAGCCTGGCTCAGCGTTTCATCAGATCGGTAGCCAGAGTTTTTGTTGTGTTGGCATCTCAAATGGCCCCTGCAAATGGCAAACGGAAAGTGTAAGTGAACTATACTATAATTACATTTTGTGCTACATGTACACTCTGGAATGAGAGAATCACCTAGTACGTAACAATTTTTATAGGGCAACAAAACATTTATAGGCACCCTGTTCAGGTATATAGACGATTTTTAAAACAATCTGACTACATGCTGGAATAAACTATTGTGGTAGTAGTCATCTTTTTAGGAGAAATGGGTAGGAGGTTGGGAAGAATGGGAAAGAATCCTCTTAAAATTTGAAAACCGCTGCTATGAAACCTTGTTCCGTCCAGCTCATTACTTTGATGCAAGACTTGTAGTTAAGGTGAGCCCTGGCTCCAAAAGCCCGTTAATCCAGGCACGTATACATAACAGTTTCCACCGTTTTACGGAAATTGGTCAGATTTTTCAGAATTACTCGGAAACCCTTTAAGGTCATTCCCCAGTATTGCATTGCGCATCTCTGCCGCGCATAATTTTACGCGTGACTAGCGTGCGCGCATTGAAAAATGGCGGCTTTTTCTTTACAGCTGGACCTCGCCATAGAAGTAAATCGTCATTTTCTCGCAAACGAGTATGGTGACCTATCATTTTTTTCTGTTGTTTTGAATTGAGTGATAAATTTCTCTGTGTAAAATAAATATGGACCAATTCTCAGTGTAGAGCAAAAAGCAATCGTCGGAAACGTGAATTTAGCAAGCAATCGTAACTACAATCATGGTGCTATTATAAGGACTTTTATGGGTATAAACAAGGTCCTTTTGCTCCTAAACGAACATGGGGACCCCTTATTTTTATTTCAAAATTTAAGTTCCTATAATATAAACAATCGATGGGCAAAGTTTCACAAAAATCTCAGTGCAGGTTCTAGTTCAGCGGAATGACCTTAAAGGGGACTTCAGGGATAAAAAAAAAAATCCAGAACATTTCTTAAGGGGACATGGCCCTGGACCCCTCTGGAAGGCACTTATTGTCACGATTTATCCTAGATCTGCGTCTGTAAACTTCATTGTAAAGTAACATTCTGGCCAAAATGTAATGTTGTACCTGCTGGATGCTTTTTACTTGCTAACAGAGGTGTTGTTCAGCCCTTGATGAAGTGTCAGCGCATTTTCCAGTGTCTCTCAACCATAGCCATTCCTGAACTTGTTCAAGTTGCGGATGCAATACTTGCCCCAGTGCGACTAGGTATCTGCCGTCCGGCCCAACCCTTCAGCCTTTTGTCTTCTACGCTTGAAGCCACACAAGCTAGCGAGGATTTATTCACTGTTGAACCACTGCCCATGAGGCCCTCTACGCCATCGTCTGTTGAGGAGGCTGCCACCCAAGAGAGGCCTAGTGTTCAAAGAGTGCGAAACCAGAGGCACAGAAGGAGACAGGTTGTTACTATTCCTCGTGCACAGGAACAGAGTGCTGTAGCAGTGGAGGGACCAGCTGTTGATGGAGAGGAAGTAGAGGTAACACTGATCATCAGGTTGCCCGTTTAAGCGTGGTTCGTACTTTTGAGATAAGCACAAACGTAAACACAAGCACAAGCACAAGGATGTTTACTCTAACAACATAGGCATGCACAGTGCGAGTTACATCGCAGGGGAAGCAAGATCGCAATTGGTAGCATTCTAGCGCCCTTGCTTGTGCTTGTTTAACGCCAGTTTCCTTATGTGAAATAAGCGTAACATTAATGAAATAAGCACAAGCACAAAAAAGGAAAATGTTTCTTTTTCTTGCGCTCATGCTTGTGCATATTTCGCCTCGGTGCACACTAGCGTTTTTCTTGTGCATGTGCTTGTGCTTACGCTTGTGGTTATCTCTTCAGTGTGAACCAGGCTAGCTTGCAAGAGTTAAAATGTGTGCTATTTATTAATGGATACTATTTATCTCCGACTGTGCTTACGTGTCTTCATTCCAATTAATGGATCACACCTCCATATCCAACCGTCACTGTCTTTTGTCTTGTGTTTCAACTGAAGTTCATTTTAATAGAAACTGTTCATCTAATGTTCCAAGAAACAAACACCAAATTAAAGTATGCCAATAGTCTTGCAGATCAAGTTGCTCGATATCCTTTCATGGCTTTTCTCAAATCAACGAAACAGTAGAACTTCAGCTTTGCACGTTCATATCACTTAGTGATGTTAAGTTGCATCACATATCTATCAAACTACCGCTGCTGGTGGTATTGCAACAACTGAAAATTTGCGTGGATTTCAAACAAAATCGATACAGCTTATATGCTGTGGTGTACATGTATCAGCTTTTTCATAGCATTTAAGATTTTCACATCACGTATTCTCATATACATGTATATGGCCATGTTTTTTATCTTCCAACCTACTCAGTCACAGTATTTTGAGTTGTTTTGGCCACGTACAAAATAACCTTTAAATCAAAGGAAACCTGAAAACAGCAGTTTAGTTAGATAGAAAAACACCGAAAAGATAATAATAAACCATAAAGGAACAAGGGTGGTTAAGGATGGAAAAGACTGACACGGATCACAAACTTCCGAACTGTGCTTTTATGGCAGGTTGTTGAAGGGGCAGAGATGGAGTCGGAAAGCCATGAAGAAGCTGGAGATGAAGAAATTGAGAGTGGAGCAGCTGGCAATGAATCAGACATGGATTTGGACTTGCTGGCTGAGAGTGACAGTGACAGTGAAGAGAGTCAGGTACTACATCGAAACTTTTAGGTCGTGTTGTATTGGGATCCATTGCTTCAACTGCAACCTGTCTGGGGAACACTTCCAACCATTTTCAGTTGAAATGCGGCAACTTGCTGCCATGAGCCGTTTCAGCCTGGTTTGAGGCCGGTCAAAAGAGTTGATCAATCAAACTAAGTGAAACGGTTTTCCCCAGTAGAACACGAAAAAACAACCAACCCAAGCAACCAGAAATGGTTGATCCCAATAGAACACGACCCTAGCTTCTCCCTCTTTGATGCTGATCTTGTTATCAATACTTCCCTCAGCCTTGATAATCAGTTGGTCCAATCAGTTGTAACATTTCTGGGAACCACTTTGCTCGGGGAAAATGTTTTTCAACCACAACCACAGTTTAATTTTTGCCTACACAATCTAGCACACTAGCTAAGGTTAATGTGAAGAAACTGAACTAATTGGTATCACAAGAACCGATATGATTATGATTATGATTATGATTATTACTGTTAAAGATTCGCACAGCTATTGATGATATTGAAGCTGGTTTATTATTATTATTATTATTATTATTGTTATTGTTATTATTGTTATTGTTATTGTTATTGTTATTGTTATTGTTATTGTTATTGTTATTGTTATTGTTATTACAGTGGATTGGATTGGCTCGAGATGTTTTTCAGCTACCTGAACCTGGACTTGAGGAGGCTTCTGGCGGGTAAAAAAATGTTTGAACTGTGACTAATTCTAAACACTTGTGTTTGTTTCAGGTCGGTGAGGTACATGTTGTGGAAAGTGTTCGTCGCAATCGCGTGACTGGCTCACTGATTGGGTCAGATGGTAGTGCTAGCATGCATGGTGAACACGTGGAGCTGTATTCTGAGGAAGAGTCGTCCACTGGGGAAGAGGAAGAGGAAGAAGAAGAGGAGGAGGAGGTGGTGGTGGAAACATATGACCTGCCAGAGAGTATAGAAAACAGACCTCCAACCGCAGGTATGTTACTACTCCTACGACTTGTAGAGAACAATAAGCAGGACTTAGTGATAAGCACGGTAATGAAATATGAAAGGTGAATTGATCAACATGACATGAGCGTGTCGTGTTGATCAATTCACCTTTCACAAGCAGGACTTACTTTCAAAGAATTGCTCAGTATGTGTAAATACAGAGTCTGTCTGGGAGATAAAACAGGGAATTGAAGAAGTGTCTGTAAGTAGAGCTGTCTGCTTATGACAGTGTCCGTTAGCGGATAGTTGACTGTACTACTGAATACATGTACGGTTACAGTGTAGCGTAATGTGGCACACTGAAACATCATTTACAGTATACCAATCAGTAAAACATGAAAGAATCTTTTCAATAGCCTTTATTGAAATGGTGTCATCCACAGAACAATATTGATGATGAAATACGAGCATTACAAATACATTGTGCAAAAGAACTTGTCTGACTCCGAGGGAAACGGTTTAATAGTTTACTAAGTACATCACCATTACTGATCTTTTCTTCTCATAGGAGTTGACCCTAGTACCACTCCTCATGCCATGCAGTGGGCTATACGTGCCCACAACACCCAGTCACGTGCTACTGGTAGCAGTGCAGCTACTCCTCAAACCACAAGTGGCGGCACAGGGTTTATCTATGTTGATTCCACGTCACTCAGACGAAGTGGTGGTAATGCTGCTGCCGCCAGTACTGCTGCCACCAGTGAGGTGCCTGGGACTAGTGGTTCTCACAGTATGAGTAACTCGGCTAGTGCGCTGGCACGAGCTTTTGGTATTGTTGTAAGGGAGGTGAGTTAGCTTAGCTTGAGGTACTTTGAAATAAGCCATTTCAGATGGCTTGCTATTGGCGTATTTATTTACCAAGAAAGGATTGTTACGCATATCATCTTCTAGTTCATAACAATTCTAGCCTTTTAACTTTCCTACAATTTCAACTTACAACTGATGCACCTTATTGCATTTTACTCACAGGTTTTGGTTGGTTGAATTCACACCCCAGACTTAGGTCCTCTGTAACTACTGTATTCCTCTGTATTGGTGATGAACTTAAATTCTTGATGACGATTACTGTTGAGAGAATGACAATCCTGGTGACTCCTGAGATTAAGAAGATGGATTTACTTGAAAGTCACTGTGAACAGTTTACTGGTCCTCATAGAGGGACTGTTTATAAGTTAAATCGGCTGGATTCATTCTCTAGTGGCTCTTGTTAAACCTACTATAAGATATCCCAAAAAATTGACATAGAACAAGTTACTAAATACAACGTTTTTCCCTGTTCTGATTTATGAAACTCGTCCCTGAAAAACCAGGGTAATGGCATTTCCGAGCCTTTAAGAATAAAAATTTCCTGGTGAGGAGGAGGCATGCCCCCATTCCTTTAAGTGGCTTGCACCTTCGGCGCTTGATTAACTTTCTCTTCGGTGCATGCCCCTTCACCCCTAATTTATACTGCATTTTCCTCTATAGGTAACTGACCTCCTCAACATTGCACAGGACCCATCAGCATTGCCAGCTGAAAGCCTCACTCCCAGTCCAGTAGCCTTGACTGAAATCAGCGCCCTGGTTGTCCAGCAGTTGCAAGCAGCCTGGAACTGGTTAGCTGTTGTCTTGGATTGCACGGAAGCTCAGCTTCGATTTGGACTATCGCTATCTGCCGCTACTGACCCCTCCCACCCCTCCCATCCCCTCCATGAATTCCATCCTAAAGCCAACAAAGATAGACGCACTCGTGAAGATCCCTCGCTTCTAAGAGCTTTGGAAAACAAACGGAAAAGATCTGTATTAAGACGGTGAGTAATTTTTTCCTCAGCTGTTATGAAAAAAGCTCTTAATTTCAGGTCTGTTCAATTTGTTTTTGTTGCAGTAGTTCTAGACTAGTAGGAGGCACAGTGGCCTCAGGGTTTAGTGCACCCATCTCCGGATTTGAGTCCTGGCACGGGACATTGTGTTGTGTCGTGTTGAAGACATTTAACTCTCACAGTGCCTCTCTCCACCCAGGCGTAAAACTGGGTACCAGCGAATTTAATGCTAGGGGGCACCTCTGCAAAGGACTATCCCATCTAGGGGGGAGTAGAAGTACTCCTAGTCGCTTCATACCTCAGAAAGAGGTGATTGGTGCCGGTCTGATGGGTCATTTGGCTTGTATATGCAGACTTAACCTTTATTTATCCAGACAAAGCTAGCCTGAGCCCTTTTTATGTCCATGGTTATTATTATCACGGAATCTCCACAACCGCTCCACTCCGCCTTATCATCTAAATGACCATTAATGGCGTTGTTAAGACCTCTTTATTCATTCTCTTTGAGTTTTCCTTCTTGCGCTTCAAGGAACAAACTTTTGACCTACAACATATGGTATTTCCAGCTGGTCACTTGCCTTAGTACTGACACTTGCGAGGAGAATTTTAATGGCCATCAAATAGGACAAATGTGTTTTGATGAATATGCGCATATTTCATTTTGCTTTCCGTTGCGGCATATTTGACAATTTTGTTACATAGTTTCAATCTTCTCTTAAGATATACTCTTGCCAAGAACCACTAGTATCAATGATGGTTGATGGTAATTTTAAAGCCCATTTAAGTTTCCCTATGTGAGAGGGGGTGGTACTTTTTGATAAGTGGATAGGCTGCTTCATAACCACTTTCGTAAAAAAACAAACATCTCCGATAAATTGTAACCTGACCCAGAGGTGTCCACGTGAAAGGATACAACAATAATAATGTAATGTTCTTTTTCCTGTGAAAATAGGCGGCACGGAGCTGCTAGTAGTAACTTGGATACTGGTCGGCAGGACTTCCTAGTTTATGTTCTTTCACTTCTGAGAGGCCATTCAAATGAACACGGGGACTCCTTGCCGAAGTTGGACGTTTCTTCGTTACGTCACGTGGCTTATGTCTTGGATGCTCTGGTATACTACATACGTAACAACCCTAACGCCAGCTCACAAGCTAACCGGTCTAGTGCAGAGAAGACTGTTGCTGCAGATGCCACCAATGACGACGAAGGTGGCGATGATGTTGATGACGAGGACAGTGCAAGTTTCAAGAGAGATGCAGAGGAATACGAAGATGATACAGATCATGTTGAGGACGAACCCATGCCTACACCCAATTTGCCTGGAAATTTACACAGGTTTGCAGTCCTTTACTTGTTGCAGTCACTTTGCCATGGCTCAAATGTGACTAGTAATATATCAAACGCGAAAGAAGGTGTTTGACCACATTTCCAAACACCGAGAAGAGAGTTGAAAATATGACGTGTAGCAGAGTATATCTGACCGACTTTGAGGTGTTTGGAAATGTGGTCAAACAAAGTGTTGAGTGTTTGATATATCATCTTAATCGAAACTAGAACTAAGCACAAAACGACGAAATATAATCTTAAAAATGTATGCTAATTAAGATCAGATATCCGACACGTGTTTAAACTGGACGAATTATTAATGAGTTGGTGAACATTATTTCCAGATTTTCGCTTTGGTAAAGGTGAGATAAGAACAACACAAAAGAACAAAATATTTTTCAGTACCAGTGAAAGTAGTGCTCAGTAGCTTTCATTTTGGATAGTCACATGAGGTCTTCCAAACACTTGAAAGTAAGAATTACATTGAGCTTACTCATGAGGAAGGATTTTAAGAACTCTGTGTTTCTTGTATGAACGTGAAATTTCAAATGTTTTCGTTGATTCTCGTGTAAAAGTGTTAGTGACTGAAAATGCAATTGAAAGCAAAGAAGTAAATAATTGTTTTCAAGGCAAATCATTGTTCTCTCCCTTTTTACTATTCAATGATAAGAAAATCCTGGGCGCATTACTTTTGACGGGGTAAAGTACTCTTACATTGTCATTCGAGAAATACTTAGAGCTGCTATTTGCTGACCCACCTACAGTATATATCCACTTGCGTGTGACTTGTTGACTATTTGCTTGTGAAACATCAGCTGGTAGTCTAATGTCTAGATATTTAAATCTACCCAACATGTTGGATTAGATTCCTGTTGATGTGCTAAATCATGTCAGTCTCTGCAGTTGCCAGTTAATTCTTGTTGTATAGCGAAAACTACATCAAAACATTTGAAACCTGGCACAGCGCAAGGGATGTTTCTGTTACAGTTATTTGTAAAGACTTAGCGTGCATTGTGTTTTCAGCTTTTTTGTGAGGACTGACTCCACCACCGTGTTGGGCTGTACCCCTCCAGACCCATACCAGGCACCAGTAGAGGAGGCTTTGCCTCTTGCATGCCAGCCACACCTTTTACACCCTGCAGCACGTAGGGAGCAGATGTTTGGAACTGTACATGAACACACAGACAGTGACAAGGGTACACCCTTGGTTAGCAGCATGGCTTTGTCACGAGAAGATTCTGAAACTGTATTCTCTGCTGCGAGAATATTCAACGAAGCTGGTGTGGGACAGGAAGGGATTCCAATGGAAGTTAACGGTAAGAGAGGTTTAGCATGGCAGTGCAGAGTTCTAAAATGTGTGTACAGCCCTGATAGAAATAGACTCGGTTTTATATGGAACATTTTGTAACTTGTAAATTGAATTTCAAAGAATCATTACTTTTCTTCCAGTTTACCTACTATGTATCAAACCAAGCAGAAAATCAATCGTGTTTGATGAAACATGTTTGACTGGACAATAGGACTGGTGCTTGCCTGTTAATTACTTCAAACCCTATACAAAAAAAAATAACTGCTTTTTACTAAATAGAAACAATTTCTTCCGATGTAACTGAAAAGTTAGTTCACTTCCTATGAAATTAGTTTACTTAGCGCGTGCATGTATTTATAAGCTTAACTTCGTTGTACATGTTTGGCAGGAATGCAAAAGTCGAAAATTCAACCTGTGTTGTCCGCAAGGTTTGTATTAGGGAAGTACAGTTGTATTGTTTGAGTTGGATTAGGCTAGTTTTTTAAAATCTAAAACCTTCGAAGAAATGAAAGAAACCATCATTTCCTAACTATGAAAGTCGGGCTTGCTCCCAAACGTTTTTGTGCTCTCCACAGAAAGCAAGCCCTCAGCAGAACCGTCAACCTCATTTGTAGCGCGTCCTGATAATGCTTTGGAATCCACCACACCTGTCGCTCCCAAGCCTTTCATTTCCAATGGAACCTCTGCCAACTCCCTCTTGGGCCGTTGGCGTTTGTGTGTTGAGTTATTTGGTCGAGTGTTTCTTGAAGATGTTGGATCTGAACCGTCGTCAGTGTTGAATGAGTTGGGAAGGTTTGATGTGAAAGAGTCCAAATTTAGAAGAGAAATGGAGCGATTGAGGAACTCCACCCAAAGAGATTTGACTCTTGAGGTAAGATGATTCCTGATTTTGTGGGTGTGAAAACCGTATTTATCTCTTCACTAATTTGCCTTCCCTACCAGCATTGCGTCACATATCATGCTCTTCAGCCCTTTTTCCTCTTTGATGATTTTGTAACTCTATTGCCTACCCCTCCCCCAAGTAACAGATGAGCACCATAGGTTAAGAATTGTTTTTAAAGAAACAACAGCCTCGAACAACATTGATTTTAAGGGGGATGGGAAGGAGAAGAGGTACGTCTGTAGTACATGTTCTCGACAGTCTGTGCGGGATTGAACCTCTGGTCATGGCAAACATATTTTACGGAACTGGGGCTTTCTGTTTCAAAGGTGGGCTAAATTTTGCCATAGCAATTGTCTGGCTGAACCAGATGTGTTACTGAAAACATTTCATCACTCGTGTGGGTAAGTCATTCAAATTGACTCTAAACGTTCAAAGAGCTTGCGAAACTTGGATACCAGTGACCAGTTATATTGAAGAACATAACTGCTTCCAGAATTTGCGAAATGTTTGGCTGGCAAAAGTGGTAATGAACACACGCATTCATTGTTAAAGTTTTAAACCTGCACCACACAAAAACGATTTCGTACATCGACCTTAAATTTCTGTGGACAGTTAAAATATCTTTGTAGCTTGATCATAGACTGAAGTGCTGACACTAATCAGACTGGGAAGTTGTGTCCGTTATCATGATAGTTGTGTCATAGGGAACCTAAAATAGCCTTTAAACAAACAGAAAAATTCACAGTGACAGGTTAGTGAGGTATACAAAAACACGAAAGGGGTAATAGGAAGCCAGTAAGCAACAAGGATGTATTGTGGAAGATGTAATTTGTGAAATACGAAAGATCGTGTTTGACCACATTTCCAAACACGGAGAAGAGAGTTGAAAATATGGCGCGCCACAGGGTATTTTGGCGACCCTCGAGGTGTTTGGAAATGTGGTCAAACACGGTCTTTCGTGTTTGATATATTTTCTCAAGCGAAACTAAAACTAAGGAGAAAGCGGAGAAATAAAATCGTAAAAATTCTATGTTAATTTAGATCAGATATCCAAACACCGTCAGGGTCATGATGTTCTTTGTTTAAACTTGGTGAGGTATTAATGAGTTTGGCAAGAAGATTTGAAAACTTGAATGTGTGTGATCTGACTCAGGTTGAGCGTGACCGAGCCACACTGATACAACAGACCATCAGGCAGCTTAACACGCAGTTTGGCCGTCGTGGGCCCAGGTCTCGCCCCATGACTATACATCGTGTGAAGGTCACATTCAAGGATGAACCAGGCGAGGGCAGTGGGGTAGCAAGGAGCTTTTACACTGCGGTAGGAGAAGCGTTCTTATCTGGAGAAAAACTACCTGCTCTGGAACCCAGCAGAAGTAAGCTTCCTTTTGACCAAGAAACATTTCTTCAAAATGTCGTAGAGATATGTCTAATCTTTTTTATCATGGTTATCAATTTTACATACAATCGATTTTGTTTTCCTTTTTAATTTGAACACTTACATTCGTAGAGTGAATGCTTATGTTTGCTGACAATTTATTTCTTTATTTTTTTCATTTTTTATGCTATTCTTGGGCAAAAATCTTGTTAATTCACTGAAGTGAAGCAAGATTGTTACTGAAGATTCAATATTGTGTTGTTGTTTGAAAAAAAGGAATAACAAATTAGTTTCGTCCTTGTTTGTTAATGTACTTAACACTTCTATACTTAAGTTACCTCTACTGTGTTGGTTTTCTGTGTTTAAAAATTAACATTACACTATGTTTTTATTCCAATCACAACAGGCATAGTTCATCGCAGTAAACGAGTCCCAAGTTATCGTTGCAAGCGTGATCGTGAACGTGAACGTGACGTGAGAAGACAGCTGTCAGCTGATGCTCGAGCATTCCACTTCAGTGGTAGCAGCAGCGCTGATGGAGAGGACGCTGATGGTGATTCACTGCCGTACCACAGGAAGTCCTTGGGAGAGAGGCTCTATCCACGTGTACACGCCTTGCAGCCTGTAAGTTCTGTCGTTTATAGCCTCAAAATGCTAGAATAGTATGTAGTGTGAGTCATCACAAACCTAGCAGCTCAAAACACTACGTGCACTTGACTCTTGGTTTTTTTTTTCTGTAACATGAAGCTACGAAGAGAGCGAGAGTATTGTTACTATCACTAGGCTACATTTTAGCTCACTGTTAGTTACCCCCAGCATTACCTTAACAGTTTACCAGTGCTGGGTGGCAAGAGGTGATTACTGAGATTACCATTGTAACGTGGGTAAATATTTTCCCATTTTGTCCCTCTTTCAGTCACTTGCTAGCAAGATCACAGGCATGTTACTGGAGCTATCTCCAGCCCAGTTACTGCTGCTTTTAGCCAGTGAAGACACCTTAAGACAAAGAGTTGAGGAAGCTGTGGAGCTTCTTCTTGTATCTGGCAAGTAAGTGGATAATTTTTTTAATGGTAAAAATTCTTTCATTGTTGTTGTTGTTTCCTGTATACTTCCCTTAACTTGTGCCCCTCGTGTGGTTACCACAGAGTGTAGGAGAATCCAGACTTAAAAAGGATGCATTGAAAGTGGCATTTTCAGAAACCCGATGGGGTAGGAGAAGTCGTTAGTCTAGAAGAAGAAGCAGAGGCAGTGAATGTCATCTGCCAAGGGATCTGTGAATGTCCAAAACTGCCAAGTCTAGACAACCCTAAAACTCATTGTTGGTACTTTTTGTCATGGCGACAGTCTGATAGCAGATGTTTTGCCTCCACAGGAAACCAATAAAGGATGCAGATGATGACTCCCTTAGCCCTGGTGGGGATCTTGATGATTCTGAAGATGACAGTTCTCCATTGTTCCACCAACCCGGCAAGACTGGCTTTTACTCCCCACGGCCCGGAAAGTGTACAGAGGAAAGACTTAACTGCTTCAGGAATGTCGGCAGGTATGCTGTCATTGTAATATAACTTGTAAGATCCGTTTGCTTGTCATGATGGTATTATCTAATACTGGGTAGTGTAAGTGAATTGTTTTATGCAATGGATGTTATCTTCCCTCTATGGAGAGGAAGGCCCGTGATATTTTAGTTATTTTTAAGCGGGTGGGGAGGGTAAAAGTGTGCAATAGTCTCGCATACTTGCTCTGTTCACTGAGAAATCCTGTTTTGCTCCAAGCCCTTCAGTTGCTAGTCTGTAGGTTTGTAGCAGAAATTGCTATAAGGCAGGTTTGTAACCAAGCAGCACAAGGGAGAACACTATGCCACTGTTGATTTAAATCTTTTACAGTGCCTCTATGAACAAATCCTCCATATCCATTTTTTTTAAATTTTCGTACACAATACGTCTTTCTTAAATATCTTATCAAATTTCAATCTCTTACGAACATTAGAACTCACGTTTTTTGGAGCTTTATTTCCGAGAATTTACGACCGCTATCAATTTTCCTTGTTCTAAGGCTTGGTTGGGAATTGGAGTAAATGACGTCATTTACTCAAAAATGTCGCATGGGTTGAAATTGTAATAACAATTATTGTAGAAAATTGCATGACTAAAAGAGCCAAAGGTTTTGTTATTCGTTATGCGAATTGCTGTATTGTTATTATAATTTCAACCCGTGTGGTATTTTTGAGTAAATGACGTCATTTACTCCACTCCCAACCAAGCCTTGGAACAGGGAAAATTTTAATTTAAATGGCGGCCGTAAATTCTCGGAAATAAAGGTCCAAAAAAAGGTGAGTTCTAATGTTCGCAATAGATTGAAATTTGGCAAGATATCTACGAAAGACCTATTGTGTACCAAAATGTTAAAAATTGGATATCGAGAATTTGATCATAGGGGCACTTTAGTAGCTCCAAAGCTCTTAGTTTTCTTTATGGAGTTAACACCAGTGGAGACATTGATTGAGATACGTAATGGTTTGATAGAATTTGTATTATTTTCTCGTCGGTTTAAACATGTATTTAAAACCTTGAGGGTGCGGTAAAACTATCATTTTCACAGATGCTTTTTTTTTTTTTTCCAGTCTGATTCGTGTTTTGTATCTGGCGTAAATTCACTTTAGCTATGTTTCAGAAGTGTCCGTAATCTCTGACCGAAATTTGCCCGAAATGAGATAAAATGTGTTCGAAAATTAAACGTCCCAATTGTTTTGCAAGTGATGTATGTTCAGCAGTCATTTAAATAACTGACCAACTTCCTTTCTGTTTGTATCCAAGGATCATGGGCTTGTGTCTACTACAGAATGAGTTGTGTCCAATCAACCTCAACAGACATGTCATAAAGCACATTCTCTCCAGAAGGGTAAGTCAGCATCGAATCTTCCATCTTAGTGTGCCTTGTAGTATATAAACGTTACACTCGAGTTCAAATAACTAAAAGTAGACTACAACATGTACATTTCACATGTCACAATTGTCTCAACGACGGTTCTAGAAAGTTCCGTTAATGCAAATTAGTTTTTTTGGCCATTGATCGATACTTTTATCGCGCGTTACATCATTAACGGTATAATGACTAACTGTCATTATTTTTACTGAGGTGCTTGGAACAACAATATTGCAATTTATTCCCTGACAAATAGTTTGGAAAAATAAAAATCGTTAGCAAATATGAAGAAAAATACGAATTGACTACATCTGGTAATGCGTTCAGAAAGCCGGCCGTGGTTGCAAAATGATAATGACTGGTATTTTCTTTTGTATAATTGAAGGGGCTCACGTGTTTCTACTTGTTATTTTGTAGACTGGTTGGCATGACCTGGCATTCTTTGACCCTATGCTGTACGAAAGCTTACGCAAGCTGATTGTTGAAGCTGCTTCTCCCAATGCTGAACACATATTCAAGGGACTCGACCTGACATTCAGTGTCCAGGTCACCGCGGACGAAGGTGATGGCAACCAAGTAGAGTTGATTAAAGGTGGAAAGAATGTGGCAGTCACATCGTCTAATGTGCATGAATATGTTCGCCTGTACGCAGAGCACAGGATGGCTGGTAATAACAAGAGAGCTCTTCAGGTAAGTTCTCTTTATCACCTGCTCGTAATCAGCCATGTTCATCTCTCGCAGGATTGGGTTGGGACACCAACATGGCCGCCGTTTCATTGTTTAAGGACACCAATATGGCAGCCGCAGCGCAATGTGGAAACGCTCTGTGTACGAAAATTCTATCAGAAGAGCATCACTGACATAAAAAAAAAACAACTTTTAGATAAGAGTTTTATAAGTTTCAACGACAAACAAAACGATCGTTTTGTTGCTATGGCAACATTAAAGGTAGTCAAATGTTCACTCCTAAAACTACCCGTTAAAGGTTGGTTGTGAAGTGGGAAAAAGGTGTTTTCACAAATTTTCACAGTTGAAACAATCAGCGTCCTAAAATTCTAATGTGGGATATAGAACTGTAACGGAGATCCGTAAAATTGTACTAAGTGTGATATCTTTAACTCTAGTAATGACGCAGGTCACTTTCTCTTTGAAGGCTCTTCGTAGCGGAGTACTGGATGTTATACCTCAGTCCTCATTTGATAACCTGACTGCGGAGGATTTTCGCTTGCTGTTAAATGGTTGTGGTGAAGTGAATGTACAGCAGCTGATAAGCTATACGTGTTTTAATGATGAAACAGGAGGTTTGTAGTGTCATAGCAGCCATTATTGTGAGGTGTAAAGGTTGTCCAAGGACGCACAGACCT
The DNA here is from genome assembly GCF_964199315.1 of Orbicella franksi. Taxonomy (NCBI): domain Eukaryota; kingdom Metazoa; phylum Cnidaria; class Anthozoa; order Scleractinia; family Merulinidae; genus Orbicella; species Orbicella franksi. The sequence continues at coordinate 23,467,606 of NC_138152.1, read as the reverse complement.
TTAGTTAAGTGCGACTCCGTCTACGAAATACGAATTCATGTTTTCAACGAAACACTGACAAAGAGTGCAAAGCCAACTTTCGTCATTGAAGATCACCTCTAGGTTTGCTAAATTGTCAAGTTACAGAGAATTATCTTAAGCACCTCCTCCTCCTCACACCTCTATGCCAGTTGTAGAAGAAAACCGGTACGAAATGGTGTTTGGATGTAGTGAAAAAGGATGTGAAGCCCTATATATGATTTTAAGAGTATCTTGTTATTTATATCGCTTAGTTGTACTGCATTACTTTTTCTTGTTGTGCGCTCTCTTCTTTCGCCATTTTCTGCCCAGTTTACCCGTGTTGAGTAACTGGTTTTCTCAAAGTTGTGCATGACTTCTGGTCTTTGCTATTCTCAGGTGCTGGAGCTGAAAAGTTGCTCAAGTTCAAGAAGTGGTTCTGGTCTATAGTGGAAAAAATGAGCAATTCTGATAGGCAGGACTTGGTGAGTGTTTTTGAAAAAAGCTATTCTACACCACTCTGAAGTTTGATTAGTGGTTTTGGAAAGTACAGTGAATTTTAAGTGTTCTCCTTAGTTTTAGTTTCGATTGAGAAGATATATCAAACACTCAAGACAGTGTTTGAACCCATTTTGCCAACACCTCGTAGTTCGTCAAAATACTCCGCTGTACGTCGTATTTTAGCGCTATTCTCTGTGTTTGTCAATGTGGACAAACACGGTCTTTCATGTTTGATATATTACATGAAACATTCTAGAGGTATGATTTTCGTTTTGACGCGAGGATTTAAATGAGCTTATTACAGATATTTTCTTATTTAGATAGTTTACTAATCAACTGCCATATTTTAAACTGATGTTACTTTCTTCTAAGGTCTATTTCTGGACATCGAGCCCTGCCCTACCTGCCAGCGAGGAAGGTTTCCAACCAAAACCATCAGTTACAGTGAAACCCGCTCATGATCATCAACTGCCTACAGCGAACACATGCATTTCTCGTCTCTACATCCCTCTCTATTCTTCTCGAGCTATACTTAAGAGCAAACTTCTTCTGGCAATCAAGACTAAGACCTTTGGATTTGTGTAGATGAGAATATCACCAGTTGAAAATTTCACTGTTCTTTTCTGTCCAGAAGTCGTCGATAGGAGAGGCGGAACGAACAGTTGGACCAATTCAAAGTAGATACGAATCAAAGAAACAAAAACTGACTGCTGTTTGTTTAACAGAGGTTAAGGATTGCAGATTCCTCACCATGAAGTCCAAGTCTTGTGTTGTAATATTAATTCTTACCAATGACTTAAGATCTGCTGCCACTACAAGGATCGTTGAAAAATTTCGCGCTATTTGACAATTATGTACTTAGAGTTAAAATAAATATTTCATGGAACTGATACTGCTACAATTCATGTAAAGCCCAAAATACTTCTGAGATAATCAGCAGTTCGAACAATTCAGGAGAAAAACCTCTGGGCTTATAGTTGTTTAAAAATATTTTAGTGAGTTTATTTGTTTTTATTATTTTCAAAACAAAAAAAAGGGTAAGTACACCGTACGCATGCGTGTAACGTTATGTATTACGAAATGAAAAACCGTACATGGAGCGAAAACTTCTGAAATTGTTCCGCTTGCATACACAGGACTCCCCACAGTTCAGATTAAAAGTTCTCCTAGATGAATCGCGACTCGTTGACCCCGTTACCTCTGTGTGAAGGTGGATGATGAAAACAGTTCGCTCACAGGAGACTTGCCATCTTTCCGTTGACTTTGGGGTAGTTTTTTCTTCTCTTTCTTTTTTTTCTTTTTTCTTTTTTTTTCTTTTTTTTTTTTTTTGTGAACAAAGTGACTTTATTTTCTCCCAGACCCCAC
>NC_138152.1:23340743-23463243 GCF_964199315.1 Orbicella franksi | reverse complement strand
ACAGACATTGGCGTTTAGATGGCGACCAATTAGTAAAAGTTCGTTTGTGATCTCGTTCCTACTGTATTTATGCCTGTCACACACACACTCAATGGACAATTTCTACAGCCCTTAACTTTTGAGTTGTTTATTAATCCTGCCCTTCCTTTTTAACCAAAAATTACCAAAAACTAATCAAAATAACTACAAAAATATTTCTTTCTCGCAGGTGCAATTGATGACTGTTTCTCAAAAGCTGAGTAAAATAGAAATGTAATGGATATATTAGTTGACAGAAAAGTTTTAAACTGTCTTCACACAGCACTATAGCTGGGAACTGGAATGATAATCAAGTCATTCATTTCTGACCGCCACCAGACAATTGCAAAGTGGATGAGAAAGGAATGTCCCAAGAGATGCAGAGAACTACGAAAGCCAGTCATTGACCACTTCTTTGACCTATGGCACATTGGCAAAAGTGAATAATGAAATTATGCATTTTTCATTAAGGTTGAGTAATAATATCATTTTTATTAGTGATTGCAATTTTTTCCCTTTGTACATTGATTTTCACAATGCTTTTCTCTTTTTCATGCCAGAAATTCAAAAGGTCTTAACAAAGCTAAGTAAGGAAAAGGGCTGCGAGGTTATTGCAAGGTGGAAGCAGACTTGTGTGAGGCATTTCTATTGGTCAGTAACCTCTACAACACCAAAGCTTGGAGATGTGATACTAGCTAAATTCAAGGCCTTCCTGTATCACATCATAAACCAACACCAAGATTTGCCAAACCAGCTCTTTAATAAGTGTGCTCACGGTCTAATTATTACGCCGTTTTTTTTTTTTGACAAAAGGTATTTGTATTTTCTATTCTGGCTCATATAGCATTTCAGCATAGATACAATGTATGAAGTCAATACTCACCAAATGTCTGAAAATACTATTTTTCTCATGGGCCATTGCCTACGAGAAGTTGGTTGAAGCCCTTACTCAGAACTCGCTATTGAAGGGTATCAAGCAAGCATCCCCTGTGGCACAGACCAGCTGCTTAGAGGGATACCACTCTGTTGTAAACCAGTTTGCCCCGAAGATGCTGGCCTACTCCTACTTGGGATGTTGTGCCGGTGAGTGACAGCTAGTGCAGCTCAGACAGTACAGTTTATAAAAAGATACTCTTTTCTTTCTTTACTTTTACACATTTCACTTGATTTTCTCATGTAGATTATATATTAATTATCACTCCTGGAAAATTATGGGAAAATTAACTAGCTCCAATGATGGCTATCATATTTGCAAAACAAGAGAAATGCTTTACACATTATACAAAAAAGTATTATTTCCTGCAATCCAAAATAAATGACCTTTTTTTATTATTTTTAATTGTAGTACTATTTTAGCAGCCATCCACTTAAAACTATAACCTGAAGAGGGAGACGAAAGTTGACGCTCAGGCAAATCCAAGGCTGAAGGTGACCTACCCTAAATACAAACAGGGAGAGGCAACAGTCCGAGAAGTAATAGTGGTCCAAAACTATGGTAAAGGACTCCGATATAAAATAAATTGCATCAGGAATGCCATATCTGATATTTTAAACTCTTAATTGCACTTTTACCTCATTTTCTGTTTTTGTCAGACTATGTTGCTGAACTCTATGAAACATTGACCACAACACCAAGAGAAGTGCTAAAAGGCATAAGGAAGGAACTGGCGGAAAAGGAACCAGAGGCTCTACACACCATGCTGCTAGAAAAGGAGGACAAAGAAACAGCAAAAAACAAATATAAACAAAGAAAAGCAAAGGAAACAGTTTTATGCCCTCCAACCTGTTCTGGTATTTGAAAATTTGATTTTGCAAATAAGCATGCAAATAGGAAAACCTCCAACATCCCCCTCTTCCCACCCAAAGCATGATCACCCGAACGTACTGTGTTATAAACTTTGAGTTGGAATAACACATTTGAAGTGAAATCGTTATTTTACGAGGGTGATGCTAAACAGCTAACAAGGGCCTAACAAACCCGTGGCCCTCCAAATTATAATATCATAATGAAACTATGCAATGGTATAAAAAATTATCTTGTTAAAAATAACTGTTCAAATAATCTAATTGAAAGGTCTTAGTGCTCAGCAGCAACTTGACCTTAATGTCTGAATGATGTGTTCACCAGGCATTTCATTGGCCAAATTTCAAAAAAAAAAAAAACACATCAACAGTAAGATGTTTTAAGTGAGTAATCTTAACCATATGTATTGCTGCAACTGCTCCATTTTACCATGTATGGATGCACTGAATCTCCATTACATGATGAGTTCCTTAGTGGGGTGTGCTTTCCTTTTAAACAGGTGCAGAGCTTCAAGCTTTGACACAACAGACCACAGTTGCTGGCAGAAGGAGGACCCCTATGTGCAGAAAGTGTGGCAATCCAAGGAGAGGACACAAAAAGGGCCAATGCAGCAGTACAAGTGCAACATAGTGCATTATTTTACTCCCAATCAGTTATAAGGTGTAGTCAATAAATGTCCCACCTTCCTACCAATTTACCTATCTGTACCTTACCTGCCTGCCTACCTACCTACCTACCTACCTAAGTACCCACCCACCTATCTACCTTCTTACCCATCTTAGTAAAAGTTAATTTTCTTATAAATTAATCCTCTTCCTCATATCCCTGATAGCCCTCAGTTTCAGTTGGAAATGTTTTTCGAATACTGTTGTATACACAACAGGGAAGTGGAACACGATTTGATGCCCCAACATATTCCCACACAAGTCGAAGGAATTGCCTGTAGGCAACAGACCGGAGTAATCTGTGGAAATAGAAGCCAAGAATTGGAAGTGGGAACATGCAAATGGAATAAATCAACACAAACTTTGATATTATATGGTTAAAGTATTACCATTTATGCAGGTTTTAATATGTTAATGAATGTTTATTCATGTTTTTTTATGCATGTTTACTTGATCAACAGCAGAACGAATTTCAAAACAATGCTAACTGTAGTATCTTCAAGGACAAAGTACATGTATATACAGTGGAATTCCGATTTCTCGAACCTATTAGGCCAGGAAAACGAAAATAATTGTGCGAGAAATCAGGGATTAAAGACCGAGGGATGTGAAACGATTTTTGGCTCATGTTATCGGGAGTTTCAATCAAAGGTTTGAGAAATCGGGATTCCACTGTACTATATAAATTGTTACGATAATAGTGTAGGAAGTACTGGATTAACTAACAGCTTCAGTGTGAATCTTAGATAAGAAGGTTTGACGCTACAGATAATAAACTTTTAATATTAGTTTGAGACAGAACTTACTCGTGCTCAGCAGTGTCGCCCTGAGCCAACATGGTCGTGTAGGACTTCTTATTCTTGGTTTTAAGGCCTATGCCCGCAGTGTGTAGCACCCAGCGATTCAAACAAACATCAGAGAAGCCGGGATGCGAAGTAATGCAGTCGCCTTCCCTCTCTAACTCCTCCATCCTTTCAACACATCTGATCACTTCCATGCAGCATCTACACTCCTCGTGCTTCACCACAAACTCTAGCGAACAATTTGAACATTTGCACCTAAAACAGAGGCAGGAAAAATTTAGAGTGATGGTTCGAAAAAGATCCGTTTATACCGCTTGAATATATACAGCCATGTGCAGCCCAAGCGTTATGAGCAAATTAATTTCTGCATAAAATCACCGAGTAAGCACTTTCTTCTATAAAATTAAATGAACGGTACATGAGTAAGATTTCCGTCTATCAGCGTCAAAAATATAACAAATAGTAATACAGACCAACTTTCTACCCGCTCTTCCCCGGAAAACCTGCTCCAAAGAATCTCCTCTTCCTCTTCTTCCCGGGCAACTTGCTCGACATAAGCGGCTGCTTCTTGTTCGTTTGCCATCGGCTTCAAGTTTTCATCGTACGGCAAAAAGTCATCAATTGTTGAATGGAAGCTATCCTCGGAGGCTTCGGAAGACTGTTCCTCAGTACTTTCAAAGGAATGATCCGAAATTTCGTCTCTGGAGACACAAGCCATTTCACAAAAACACCACAAAACAGACAACAACAGCGATACAAAAGCAGCTAAAACAGCGCTCGATTGATTGCAAATGAACGTGAAGCCTTTGACGTCACAACCAACGAGTCCGCTGGAAAATTGCGTGCTCATCTGGAACGAGTTTTCGTAATGGCGGACGCCTTTAAGGCGACTTTTAGAGCCGAAAATTTTGAGGATAGAAGGTTTGATGTTCGTGTTTTTTGGCAAATATAGTTGTTTACGAACAAACGTAAGTAGACCGGAAATGCGAGGAGCAAAACTCCTGACCGGATGTACTTTTAAAATGCGATATACGCGCTTTTTGTTTCTTTGTTTTTGTAGCTTCAGATAAAGCGACATTATGGCAATGGTATTGCTTCTTCTTTAGATATTTTTGGTACAATATATCATTGATAGTAGGATAAAAGGACGACTTTTGATCCGCTTTTATGACTGTTTTAATACAGTGGTGAATAAAGAGAACAAAAGAAAAGCGCTTCACTGATCGTTTTACGCAACCTGATTACCTCCATTGGCTTTACTACACTGGATCAAGTTTTTATAAGAGAGGATACCATTTATCATCTCTTGGTTTAGCTACAGTAAATCCAGGAGTACTGACAGGTCTTAAAATATGTTCAGGTTTTCGTTAACAACAAATGATGTGCAGGCTTGAATGAGAACAAAGAAGTTAGTTTTTCTAAGAACTCTTGGACGTTCGAACTCTGTCTGTCTATACAGGTATGCAAAAAAGGGAAATTCATGCTGTGCGTGCCAAAAATGCAGATTGCACTTGTACCCATTCAACAAAAAATAAAATTCAACGTGAGGTCCTGTGGTGCGTATGAATCCGAGTTAGACTTTGCACCTAAACATTTCAACCTTGTTCCTAGTTTCCCAGGGTATGAGGTTACTCAACGTTTAATTTTTCTTTGATACTTTTATTCGGTTCTTCGGTTTTCGTTTTTTTTGTTTGTTTGTTTTGGCTTTCTTTACCATTGCCATTGTAAAACAACCCCATTACAAGAGGATATCATTAAACTTACACACCATTACATTGTGTTGCATCCGGTAAGCAGTCCTGCTCTTCTCGGACTTCCGGCCTACGCGTTCAGTTATTCACCATTCTTGGCTTATCGACTATCGCAATATCTGACTCGATTTTAGCCAAAGAAGTTACTTTGGATTGTTCAAAGGAATCCATTTGCTTTGTACATTGATCTCAACACATTTACTTTACTTCCTGGTTGGATAATATTGATGAATTTAGGTGCTCGACGGCAGAAATCGCGAGTATTACGACCATGTTTTGACCTTTCAACTATTCTTTGTCAAGTGTATGCGGGCTTCTTGTATCATCATCTCTGGTCTGAAACACGGTAAACTGGATATTCAATAGGAGTAACCGTTAGATTAGAGTCAGCGCTAGATTTGGTGAAGAAAATGGAGCGAGCGAAGAAGAGACACTGGAGAGAACGACGTGACGAAAGCATCCTGAAGAAATTCCCAAACTTTCAAGGTAGGTTTTGTATCAATTTATATTCATCAAATTCGTCAAAAAACAAATTCATCAAAAAACCCTATTAACTAAATGTAGGTAACAGATAAGATGATAAAAGATACTTTTGAAGCTGATTTTCTCTCTCTAAAGCCTGTTTGAGCAAAATTACCAATTTTGCAATTTTTTGCAATTTGCCCCAGGTGTCTTCAGCACCCATGGCCAGAATATAGTTTTCCCCAAATTGATTTTATGATATTTAGAAACGTCAATATCTGTATAATCCCTGCTGCTAATTTCGTTTATGTGGAAAGAGTACCTTCGGATAAATTACGAATATGGTTGTGCTTGTTTTTCCTGCTTGTCTAAATGGCTGACAGGGAACATAGTAATACGAGCATTTTCTACTGTTTATAAAACCCAAATACTTTAACGGCGAATTTTTTAAACTGGGAGAGTGGCTCTACCATCTGTATGAGTTTCATTTGAATTGGTTCACATGCACCCGAGTACCAGACTCGTTTACTTTTACTTTTTGACAGTAGAACTTTTGCTCAAAACATGGTCCTGAGGCCGACGTCATCTAGTACGGTTACCATGGCAACGATACATCTGCCGATCCAAATATGGTTGTTTTTGTTTATCCCCCAAGGTAATCTACCTCCACACAAAAGTTGAAGGGGGTTAAAATTTTTCATTTCCAACTTTGCTTCACTTTCCTGGAGAATTGCTCTTAAAAACTTTTACGTCACAGTTACCAAACGATCGCTCGAATCGTGGCGTATGCTCTAAACAAAAGAGGAATGAAATTTGTCCGTGTTAATGTCGTTACATTGCGAGATCATTTTGGTGACGTGGACGTGCTACTTGAGGAAACAGCACTTGATGTATTTGCAGTTACTGAATCACGTCTGGATTGTACCATCCCTAATGGACAAGTGTGTCCTTCGGGCTATGTTTGCTACAGGAAGGATAGAAATCGAAATGGAGGTGGCTGTGTGGTGTTTGTGAAGAGTAAATGGCCTAGTAAGAGAAGAAAGGATTTGGAAAGTGAATCTCTCGAAATGGTGTGTGTGGAAATCTGTCCAGATAAAGCAAGGAACAGTGTTTTTGGTGTGGTGTACAAGCCGCCAATTATGAATCCTGAAAACTTTTTATCAAGTTTTAAGCAAGACATTCTTGAAAAGCTGACCGATGAAGCGAACAAGGATATTATTATGATGGGCGATTTTAACGCTGATGCTGTTACATCTAAACCTTGTAAATATACACGGAGCCTAATGCATGCAACCAGACTTCACGGCTTGAGTCAACTTGTCAAAGAGCCCACTCGCGTAACAGAGCACACAAAGACAGCAATTGACCTAGTATATGCAAATAATTTGCATCGCATTGTTTCACATGGAGTACAAGAGTTCGCAGCTAGTGATCATTCTGTTGTCTTTGCTGTTAAAGGAGCTGGAGTTTGCAAGGCCCATGCGGAAATTCGCGAAGTGAGGTCATTTAAGCGCTACAACAAAGAACAGTTTCGCAGTGAGGTGGCTGGTGTTCCCTAGAGTGTTGTTGAGTCATTCGATGATGTGAATGATGCAGTTTCTGCTTGGAACACTCTTTTTGTTGATGTTGCCAATCGTCATGCACCTATCAAAAAGCTGAGAACGAAGCGTGCAATAAAGCCGTGGATCACAAAGGAACTGAAAGATGTTATGGCTGAGAGAGACTATGCGTATAAAGTCGCCAAAAGATCGGGAGGTAAACAAGAAATGTGGGACAATTATCGCAAGTTAAAGAACTTAACTAACAGGAAAATGAAGGCGGCTGAGGCTTTGTATTACAAGAAACTAATTGAAACCGCCCAAGGCCCTAAAGAGATGTGGCGCGCATTGAATTCAGCTTTGGGAAATGAGAAAGTTGAAAATTTGACATTTCAATTGCAGGAAGGTGAACGTATTATATCAGAACCTAAAGCTGTCGCCTCTAAATTCAACAAGTTCTTTGCAACCATTGGATGTCGCATTGCCAAAAAATTGTTTTCATATCAAAGGATGCCTGGAAGAAATACGAATCTGCTGTCCAAACTGATGATGAAAATCTATGCGAACTTCATTGCGTCAGTTCTAAAGTTGTTTCTAAGATTTTGCACTCATTGAAGGTCAACAAGGCAGCTGGACTAGACAAAATACCGGCAAGGTTAGTGAGAGATGCCGTAGCGGAGCTTGCTCCCTCAATAACATATCTCATTAATAAATCGATCACAGACGCAACTGTTCCTGCCTTGTGGAAGGTCGCGTGTGTAACCCCTCTGTATAAAGCTCAAGACAAACTTTTGGTTGAAAACTATAGGCCTATTTCTGTGTTGCCGGTTCTAAGTAAAGTTTTCGAGAGACTGATACACACACAAATGAGTGCTTGTAGATCACCTGGGCTGGTTATACAAACATCAGTATGGATTTAGACGTGGGCGTAGTACGGCACAAGCGGTGGGTCAACTGAACAACTCTGTGCTTGATGCCATGGATGGAGGAAAAGTCGCTGGCATGATATTTCTCGAGATATCTAAGGCATTCGACTCTATAAATCACAAGATACTCCTGGGAAAGCTTGAACACATAGGGCTACCAGCAAGGAGTCTGAGATGGTTTAAATCGTATCTTGCAAACAGACGGCAATGCGTGTGTATAAACGGGGAGGTATCACAGACTCGCTCTATTGACCTGGGTGTGCCACAAGGAAGTATCCTGGGCCCGCTTCTATTTAATCTTTACATTAGTGAACTCATATTGTATGCGGATGATGCTGTTTTAATAGTTGCTGCGTCGACACCCCAAGAGCGTAATGATGCCCTTCGACATGACTTCACCATAATCTCCAACTGGTACACCAACAACAAATTAACGCTTAATGTGAAGAAGACTAAATTGATGCCTTCGGGTAGCAAGACAACGTTGTCTCCGTTTAATGACTTTCAGTTTTCTTCTGATGAAGGGCAAATAAATCGTGTTTCATCTTTTAAGTATCTAGGCGTATTATTGGATGAGAAATGGAAATGGAAGATGCACGTCAATAACATCTAACAAAAATTAGGACATCGCCTGTCAGTCTTCAATCGAATCTATCATATGCTGGATCAGAAAAGTCTCACATCATATTTTAATGGCCTTGTCCTACCACACCTAGATTATGCAGATATTGTCTGGGGTGACCAGCCTGGTCTTACAACACAGATGAAACAATTACAATCTTTTCAAAATCGCTTTGCGAAGAAGATCGTTAAGTCGAAAATGTCATCAGCAGAGGCTCTGACGTCGTTGCGGTGGGTGTCTTTACATGCGAGGCGGTTCGGTCATCGATGCTGTGTTGTGCAAGATGCAATGAAAGGTAGCATCCCCGAACATTTCGGTGTATTCAGATCCACCATGAACCAACAGCACGGTTATAATACCCGAAAAGGCTACATGCCCAAAGTCAGTAGGCCAAGAACGGAATGGGGAAAAAGCAAAACATATTATAAAGCCATTAACGACTGGGCCACACTACCAAGTGCTTTAAAGAAACTGATGCCGAAAACTATTTTTAAATACAAACTGAAGCAGTTTTTATTGAACCATTTAGAACCTTAGTAGTATTCTAATTCTTGTTTTAGTTTTTAATCTTAGTTAGCTTACCGCATAGGTTTTTGTCCTTTTTATTGTATTTTAGATTTTAATGTATTTTAAAGGTTTAACATTTATTTTCTCAGAGGACACTCCTGAAAATCACTTCTAGGTGATTGGAGGCCTCCTCTCAAAATATTGTGTATTATTATTATTATTATGCGTGTGCGTAACTGAAATATTGTATTAGTTAACATTTAAAACCCTGATAAATATTATGCGATACTATACTAATGAATCCGCAACTTTTTGTCAGGTTTCGTAAAGTTTAAAGCTTAGTTTTCCACCAAAGAGGTTTTCAGACAACCCTGGCCAGAACTCTTGGGACATAGAGGCAATAACCCGTAAAAATGACGTAATTTCCCCCTTCCTCCGATGGAATGTTGATGTCAGGCATTAAAGTCATTTTCGGTAGACTCAACATTGCTTCGGGGAGAGGGGGACAAAAGAAATGGTTTACTAAAACTACATTGCCAACCTTTTTTTTGAGAGGTGGATTCAGAGTTTAATTAACAAAGTGCATTATCTCTCTTAATTAGCATAACTGTCCCATGATATTTTGACCAGGGTTATACCTTAAGTTAGTTTTTCTTTAAATTTCTGACGTAAGAATTCGATGTCTTCATGTGACTTCATGTAAGCTAACGCAACATCTCCCCCTATTGTACAAGAGTATCTAGAGAAACGAACAGAGTATGAGAACACTGATAAAAGATCTATGGAATGTTATAACACAGCTTCATCTCAAGCTAAACCTAGATTCTTTCTAACTTTCAGCGATGGTTTTATAAATCTCTTAGACCTATTTGCAAGAATAGGTGTTACAGGGGGTACTCGAATGTCTCCCTTTTTAACGGGAATTTCCTTCCCAATAGGGGTTGCAGCTTTGTCCCCTGCGGGAACTTGGTTCTTTATTGATGTCGGTCGCTCATGTTGCTCCTGCTGATTTGGCAGTGGAGTAAGGTGAGCACGGCTCCTTCTTATCGCGCTAGTCGGTGTTTTAACACGAAGACTTCAGTACCCGGTCCGATTGAAGGCAAGGGCTTGGTCCTGTGCCTGGTGTTGGACACTGTTTACTGCTTCAACTTGCTTATGTTCTCTCGTACACGCAGGTTGCCTAAGTCAGGCCACTTTGGGTTCAGCTGGGTATGTAATAACGAGACTCTGTTCCTAATCTGCCTTTCCATCAGCAACTGTGCAAGAGAGAAGTTACATGTTGGTGGTGTTGATCGGTACGCTAGTAATGCTTTAGCGGAGTCTATTTCCTTTTTTAGAAGATTCTTCACAGTATTAACTCCCCGCTCAACTTCTTCATTTGCTTGGGGAAATCTAGGACTACTTGTGGTATGCTTGAATCTCTATTCCTTAGCAAAGTAAGAGAATTCTGCACTGTCAAACTCAGGTCCATTGTCGGATGGCACTTGCTCTGGGATCCAAAGTCTGGCAAATGTCGACTTAAGTGCCCTAATGACCTCACTTGACTTTGCAATCCTCTGTATAGCTGCTTCTTTCACGTATCTTGAGATGTAGTCTACAACAATAAAGTAGTGGACGCCTTTAGCTCGAAGAGGTCTGTGGTTACGACTTGCCAGGGACGGTCAGGTAAGGGTGTCTTGATAAGCGGTTCGGGCTTGTTGTCCCTTTGTAGAGCACAAACTCTGCACTGTTGCACCAGATCCTGGATTTCTCGGCTTATTCCTGGCCACCAAATAGAGCTCTTGGCCCGCTCACGGCGTTTAGTGATTCCTTGGTGTCCTTCAGAGATCTTATCCAGAATCTCAAGACGCATGGAAGAAGGTATGACGATTCTGGATGCTTTGAGCAGAAATTTCTGTACCACATACAGCTCGCCATTGCTTGACCAATAGGGTTTCATTGCATCGTTTAATGAATGATTGTCAGGCCACCCCTCAGATTGCTCGCAGACAGATCCTCCTCTTGTGCTTCCATGATCTGCTGAAATCGCCCGTCTGAGGCAGGCAGTGATGAGATCGCACTTCCAATGTGTGCATGTATTTCATCATTGTCAATTGTTAACTTCCCTGTTTGGCCTCGGACCGGGAGTCATGAAACCGCATCGGCTATGTACATCTTTATTTTCCGGGAACAAGCTTGATCTTGAAGCTGAATCGTATCAGTCGCATTCTAAATCTTTTAATTTTCTTGGAAATTGATCCAGTGTGAGTGTGCTCAGAGGTGGCACCAGGGTTCTTGGTCTGTTTCCATTGAAATCGATTTTCCCACGATGTACTCCTAGACTCGTTTGCATGCCCATGTGAGCACTAGGGCTTCTTTTTCGATTTGTGTGGATCAGGTTTCAGTGGGAATCTTTACTCTGGATATGAATGAGACTGGTATCCACGAGTTGTCAAGTTGGAGTTGAAGAATTACCCCGCTTAGACCAAAGTAGGAAGCATCAGCTACCACTTTGGTTTCCTTGTTTGATCATACAGAGCCAGCACTGGAGCTTGTGTGAGGTCAGATTTGATCTGCTGAAATGCTTTCTGTTGCTCACTGCCCCATGTCCATTGGTTTTCTTTGCAAAGAAGGTCTCTGATACTCTTTGTCTTGTCAGTGAGGTGCTGGGAAAACTTGCTCAGTTGGTTCACCATGCAAAGAAATGTTCTCACTTCTTGCGCTTTCTGAGGTGGCGGTAGGTCTGTAATTGCTTAAAGCTCTTCAGGATCTGCCTCAATTCCACTGAAATTTATAACGTGTCCAAGGAACTTGACTCTGTCTGTGCTGGACTGGCATTTGTGTAGGTTGAGTGTCACGCCAGCTTCAACCAGACGCTTGAGTACTGCTTTTAACCCCTGATCGCGTTTAGTTTGGTCTTTGCCATGGACTAAGCCGTCATCTATTTTGCAACTCCACGCCAGTTATTCCCAGGAGGATCTGACTCATATTCCTCTGGAATTTCTCGGAACCAGACCTGATTCCCAAGGGAAACATTTTGAAACAGAAACGGCTCCATGGAGTGATGAAAGTTGTCAGTGGTCTTGATTCCTACGCTAGCTTTATCTGCCAGAATCCTGAGTTCGCGTCAAGGTTCGAGAACACTCTGGAACCTGCCAATCTTCCGAGAGTTGTGTCTACTGCTTGAAGTGGATGGTTCTCCCTATCGACGTACTTATTTAGCTTGCTTAGGTTGACGCAGACCCTGACCTTGCCATTGCTTTTGGGAAGTCACCACCGTGGGAGCGCACCAATCAGTGGGTTGGTCAACTGGATATGACACCTGCCTCCAACATCCTTTCAAACTCTTCTTTTGATTTCTGATACAATGGGGAGGATACTTTCTTTGGACCTGACACTTGGAAAGGTTTGGTATTTTTTTTGAATGTGATACAGTAACTGTCCTTCATGTCCTTAGTCCCTGGAACAACTTGGGGTACTTGTCTGCCACTTTACTCTTGTAGTCATCACTGCTCAGGCTGTCAAGTCTGCACAGATCGCTTCAAGTCCTCTACTACATACACGTGTTCCTAAGGAACCTTGTCTTGCCCTTGCCACTCTGTTATGAAAGTTGGTCGACAGCTCAGTTGATGTTTAAATGGAGCCATGAGTAGCCTGGTGGTCCTCCTAAGTGATGGAGCTGGTTGCAAACTGTAATACAGGCTAGGTAAAATTACTGCTACATCCGCACCGTTATCCAATTTAAATTCTGCTAGCAGTCCATTCAATGAAACTTTAGCTTTCCACGAATCTCCTGTACTTCCTTGGAAAGCAGATAGTTCAGTGATTCACCCAGGAAGAACTCTTCTTCCTCTTGTCTCCCATATTTCCGTTTTTTTTTTTTCTGATTCTTCGTCATTATAAAGGCTATTGGGAACTTCCCACTGACACCATGTTGTGTCAGTTTGGGTTTAAAGTAGTCCTCCGTGAACAATACGTGTTTACTTCAATACGCCATCTTAAATAACCGACATGCATCTCGCACGTAACTAACTTGAACAATACTTCAAGGAAGCAAACACAACAAATATCGCCTTGGAAAGTAGGAAAAAAAAAAAAACACAGAAGAGGAAACCAAAGTTATTACAACAAGGGGTATTCGTATTGTGGTCACCCAGCCAAGTAGAGACCCCACCCGGGCTTAACTTTGTTGAGCGGACGATGACACGGTGCTGTCCTTGTGGTATAAGGAATATACGTTAGATTCAATTTTTCTAAGGTGTCTCAAAAGGTAACAAAGAGAGGAAAGAGAATCATTGATACTGGCTGGGAAAATAAAGAGAAAAAAGAAAACAAATGGGAATGAACTTGCTTTGGTAATCGGACAAGATGTAGCGACTTAGTCCTCCCTTGTCTTTTTTTCTCGTTTGCCCTCTTTTTTCCACTCGTCCCCAACTACCGAGAGCTTGGAACAGGCTAGCCAAGAAGCGATCCTTTTTTTTTTATAATTGTCTCGGATGACGATCAACGATAAGTTCGCTTTTTATTTATACATTACTGTAAATAAATACACATAAATAAAGACTTCACACTAACTAAGGATTAAAAGTTAACCAAATTACAAAATATTCTTATATACAAATGTTTTATACTGCTTTTCTTCTGTGTAGTTTAAGTTTGTTTAAACTCAAAACAGAAGGCCAAACGACATAAACAGAAAACCTCACCGCAAAGTTGCAAAACTGAAATCAAAACTCACGCATATCTTGGGTTAGCTTAATCGGGCTTTAAAGAACCCGGCCCAGGAGCTCCGCTTTTAGGCGTGGCTAAATCTGTATATCGTGTTATACTGCCTATATTCATCCAAATGCCCTTCATGGTACGGTCAAGCATGTCTATTCTCTTTCCTACTTCACCTAGCAAACATTTGGCGCAAGCATTTCTTCTGAGGGACTTATCAAACTTTCATGGGCACCAAGGAACATATATTCAGCGATGCACGGCTCTTTGTCATCAAGAGTTACAGAAAATGATGCCAGATGCAGATGCAAGCCTGGAGCTTGTAGTGAGTAGTGAGCTCAGACGCAGAATGGAGGGATTTGGCCAGTCGAAGAGAGCAGCGCCAAGGGACAGAGTTGCATGGTGACTGAACTTTTTGGTTTCAGAACGTTCCTTTCGGCGCAAGGAGCGTGCCTCCCCCTGACTGCAACCATGCCTGTCACACGACACTCGATGGACAATTTTAACAGCCAGTTGCTTTTGAGATGTTTATTTGTCCTGCTCTTTCTGTTTTACCAAAGTTTACAAAAAAACTAATCAAAATAACTACAAATAAGTTTTCTTTCCCGCAGGTACAAGTCATGAATGGTTCTCAAAAGCCGAGTAACTTATAATGGATATATAGAAGATATTATTGTGCATGACCGCCCGAATTTTCTTTTCAAGTGCACCATCAGTACGAGAACATAAAATTCGTATCTATAAGCAGCCATGCAACTTTCCCTGTTAATTATATAGATATCGATGAAACATCCAAATCTAAGACACCTCAGTTTTGTATTCATTTCAGAAGCATCGAAAACAGTGGTTACCTTAACTGAGGTGGGGTCTGTAATCGAAAATGTGTAAATTAATATGACAACCATTTTCATGAAACACAATGAAAAATTACGTTTGCCTCTTAGAAATTGTTATTTTCTGCGTTAAAAAAAGTAAAACTGAACTTTAATGACGCTGAAACAGAAATTATAATGTTCGTAACCATGATGACATCTACATCTACGAGATGAAAAAGAAATACAAATTTTACGAACAAGAAAAATCCCGGTATTTCATCAATATCCATGTGATAAATCACTTTACTTTTTGGCTGATATTTCTTTACCGATTAATCTTTACAGAAAAGCTACAAATTGTCTACAAACAACACAAAAGCAGGGACAGATAGATCAGTAGATATCAAATCTGAAGGCCTCTTTACAGGACTCGGGATATATGGATACCAGTCGGCTTGCCGCTAAACGATAGCAAAATGTAAATGTTTACATGAACCCCGGGGTGGCTGGTCGTATTGACATCAGCAGGGTCAACATCGCAGTAAACAAAAATAGGGGATAAGGGTGAAATAGCAGTATTTAGTAAAACTATTTCGACAAAACCTGGTCTCAGGACATTATAGTGGCCCATAACGGAACAACAATGGCTATATGTGCAAAAATGTCAACTATGGTTTCTAATTGGTGGACTACATGGAAAATGTCAAGCTGTGTATCGGAAAGAGCTATCCAACAAAAAGCGTCAACCCGAAGCTGCGTCGCGGTGATTTTTTCCTAGTCAAAAACCATCCTGGTTCCTTGTAAAGAGACCCTGAATTGTAACAAATACCTGTGTATTGTTTCCTCTGCCACCCTGCTTTGTGTTTCACCAACTACTTACATTGCCTACATACCTATTTATAGCAGGGTCAAGCAATGAATACGACAAATGTCTAACAGCGCGCATAAGCAATATAATATTGCAGAAAGAATAAATATGAGTTAAAATGGATACATCTCTTGCACCTTACCAAAATGTACGAAAAAATTAGTTTATGTATTCCTCCGATTTTTATTTTACCCAAAATTTATTGAAGGACTGTTAGATTGTCTACATAACCCTTTTCAGCAAGAACATGAGAAAAAGGTGGCAAAGGCCCATTTTTAGATTCAGAAAACGAAACCTTTTCTTTTTTCACTGACAAACTGAAATGGATATATAAGGTTATCATTTTCCTACCTCCTCATTTCCCAAAAATGCAAGGTAAACAATTGATAAATTCTTCTATAAATCCCTCTTTCGCAGTAAGATTGAAAAAAACCCATGCAGGCACAATGCAAGTGTCAGAGATACGTTCTAGTTTACCACCTTATAAGCTTCCCTGCTCTTGCATCTCATCATGAATGTTACGATAAACGTATAAATTAAATACATTACCTTTAGTGCAAGAGATGAATATCAAAGTGTCATCAGACATATTAACAGCACTCTTCAGTGCAATTATATTATGAGCAATGGTAAATATGAACCGGAATGAATACAGAAGCATACTGTTTTCCTGATTTTCTCTTATGACAGACTACTCGAGGAAATGTTTAAAATTGTCTACAAATTCCCTCATAGTGGGCGCTAGAGACCTGTCGTCCATATATTCCTTGGCGGGCACACACGCCTGATGAAAACACATCAATCAAAATTTATATATAATGTCCTTCTGTTTACGAAGTAAGGTTATCCATGATTTGTTATCCTGCTGAGCTTTTTTATCAGAGTTTACCGGAAAACTAATCAAAATCCCTACAAACTTTATTGAGCAAGCACAGGCGAAAAATGTTTCTTGAAAGCTAGATAATTATGAACTGAAATGGATGTTGCAGTTGATTATTTCAATTCCTTTCCGTCTACCAAAACTTTACTGAAAACCTATAAATTGTCTGCAAATCCCTCAGTCTTTAACAGGCTTAAGATATGAAATGCAGGCACTAGTGATGGAACGTTCTGAAATAATAAATATGAAATTAAAGGGATTCCTTTTATTTGCCTGCTCTTGCAGTTACTTTAGCAGGCCCAATTGACAAATATGGGACGTACATGTCATCAGCCATGAAAACAAAACGAAAAAAAACAACAACACACGCAGTTGTGCGGTATTTTTTTACGAAAATGAAAATCAACTTGTAATTCACCTGCCTAGAATTTTATCATAAATTTACCACAACTTTGGATTAAAGATGCCAGACTTGTCAATGCCATGTGACTTCATATGACGTCATAACCAACAGAAAATCTAATCTTGTAGACTAAGTTCAGGGTTATCTATGCAAAGCAAAACAGTTTTGATATGTCTTATTGCAACAAAAACCCAAGGAGTGTGATATCCACCTCCAGGCTAAACTAGCTAAGGTTAATAAAACTTGGGCTATTTTAACATTCTCGAAACTTTTGTATGAAGCTCTTACATCTAGTTACTTGATCTCATTAGGTATATTTGTTACCATGGAGACGTGCTGATAGTGTCTCCATTTGAATGAATGGCGTCTGGATGCCAAGGGCTGCGACCTATCATAAGTAGCGAGAGAAGCTTTAACATCTCTTGCTGAAATTAAACAGCATACTAAAATGGAATTCTACTATCAGATAGAAATTTCACCCACATGTTACACAAAGGCTTGGATCTTTGGAAAACAAGAGTGGTTACCCAGCTTTCTTTTCAAAAGTGAGAATGAGAGACTTTAAAAGAGAAAGCCGGCGATTACAAATACGACTGAAACAAGAAACAAAACTTTCTTATGAACAATTTCTTTAAAGATCGAGGAACGTTTCTCGGAGCATAAAGGTAGACTATCGCACTGGTCTATTCTACCCACCTAGTTTTGAGAGTTTACTTTTATCCGTCAAATTGCATTTATGCTGCCATTGACAGAGCAAATGAGGGATCCATTTGCTGTATCTTAAAGAGGTGATATTTTATTAATGTCTAAATATTGTCAAGAAAGAAGTCTCCCTTGAAGTCTGAAATAGTGAGTTGAAGTATTTCAACCTTTATAGTGCTCAGCAATGACTCTCAGTTATGTTAGCTCTAACTTCTACTCTTTCTGAGTCGGGTTCTAGAGGAACTAAGGAACTGTTATGCATCATACAATAGGAAAGGTTAAAAGGGCTATTCTAGTTACCTGGCTCCTTTTTAGTATAAACTCACACTACTTTACAGGTGTGTGTCTTCAATTGTCTCATGCACCGGGAAATCAGCGACTGTCAAAAGCGAGGAGAATTCTGTTTGTGTTCCTTGGTGACATTTTTTGTTGCTGATTTTGGCGACTGGACGATTGTCATCCTGCAGGTCCAAAGCGTGATCATCGCCTTGTTCACCTTCTTCGAGAGTAACATCAAATGCTCCACTATCTTTAACAGCCGCACGAAGTGTAGTCATTTCAAAGTGTCCCGTTTGCAGCTGGGTTTTCAGGACGTTTTTTCCAACCATTCCTCGAATTTCGCCTTGCAAATCGACGAGAGGGAGAAACAACGCCAGACAGCAAGAAAAGGAGCAATGAGGATTTTTACGCCACTCCTTGAGGTAGTTATAGAGGTGCAAGGCGTACTGAACTGAGAACAAAACGAAAACAGAAAACTCGATGTTTTTGGCACAGCACGTGAGATATCTAGTACATCAATGGTGGCAAAAATTTCACAGTTTCTATTCTCCATTAAAAATCATTATCACATGCCTAGCATCGCACTTTCAAGAGGGTCTCAATGGGATTAGTCGACAACCGTCCAACAGGATAAAAATTAACCACCAAACGCCAAATAAGAAAAACAAAAATAAGCATCAATCGTCTAAGCAGTCAGTCATACTTAGTTGTCAAATGTCTCACAAATATAATCTACTCGCAAAAAGGCTAACACAAAATTAAAGAATGCTGTTTAACAGTAGTAATCAGATGTTTGCGAGAAATTTCGATCTAACGGTTAAAATAAAACTTTTGCTAAAATAACTGATCGTAGAGACCTAAATATTTTTATTTTAAGACCCAGCGGCAGCCCTTTCCTCGATCAGTGATAATGATTGCGGCATGAAAGATACCACTTGTCAGGCAATTAGCTTAAGTTCCTAGTCTCTGCGTTATTTAGGCAAGCAAACTAGATTTGCGATAAAAGTGATGTAGAGTGCAACTTTACCCAGAAAAAATAGTTTTGATAGGCAATCTATGTGCCAGCCCATCGATTTGACCTGAATTTTGACGTGAAGTAACGTCGTCGAGGCGTATAATTTTGAAAAATTTGATATAAAATTGAGGTTTTAATTACATGCGGCTATGACAACGCTAAATTAATTCTAAAAGATGGTATGCTGATATTATGGGGTAGCTTACACAACTATTCTTAGCTTGCTAGCCCTCGAAAAAATGTAATTGTACGGTCTAGTTGTGCTCTTTAAGGGGAAAAATAGGTAAGGCCACCTTGGCAATAAAATAAAAATTCAAACAATTTCTAAGATACAATTTCGAGCAAGTTGGTAAAGACCTTCATCCTGACAAAGTTGGAGAAAACCGTGCAAAGGTTGCATAGGTATTGCTACTTTTATATACTCCAGTAACGTTACAGCAAGACGTTCTTAAATCCTGACCACTGGAAAAGTTGAAAATTTACAGAGTATGTAAATAACATGTAATTAACATGTAAATAATCAAAAAAAGACTGTAAAGAATAATTTACATGATTTTTCCCCTTTTACATGTTTTGGAGGTTTCATGTAAATAACATGTAAATATTTTAAGTGAAACATGTAAATGATGAAGAAAACACTGTAAATGTTTCAAAGCAAAGGGCTAAGATCATGTAAATAACATGTAAACTGTTCCTGCAAATACTGTAAATAGCCTGTAAATTTCTTGTGATTCAACCTGGAAACCCGTAAATAACATGGAAATTTAATACAGGGAAGGTGCCATAATACTGTAAATAACATGTAAATAAAAAAGGGGAGGCTGTAAACAACATGTAAATAAAAAAAGGGAGGCTGTAAATAACATGGAAAATGAAAACAGGAGCCTGTAAATAACATGTAAATCGAAGAAGGGAGCCTGTAAATAACATGTAAATCGAAAAAGGGAGCCTGTAAATAACGTGTAAATCGAAAAAGGGAGTCTGTAAATAACACGGAAATCAGAAAAGGAGCCCATAAAGAACATGTAAATCGAAAAAGGGAGCCTGTAAATAACATGTAAATCAAAAAAGGGAGCCTGTGAATAACACGTAAAACGAAAAAGGGAGCCTGTAAATAACATGTAAATCGAAAAAGGGAGCCTGTAAATAACATGGAAATCGAAAAAGGGAGCCTGTAAATAACATGTAAATCGAAAAAGGGAGCCTGTAAATAACATGGAAATCGAAAAAGGGAGCCTGTAAATAACATGGAAATCGAAAAAGGGAACCTGTAAATAACATGTAAATTGAAAAGGGGAGCCTATAAATAACCTGTAAATTGAAAAAGGGAGCCTGCAAATAACCTGTAAATTGAAAAAGGGAGCCTGTAAATAACCTGGAAATGGAAAAAGGGAGCCTGTAAATAACATGGAAATCGAAAAAAGGAGGCAGAAACCCTGTATGATAAATGACTTGTAAATAATAACTTGAAGAAAAATGCATGGAATGTACTGTTTTATTGTAATCAAATCTGTTGACATTAATTATAATAGTAGAAAATATGCAAATTTATACAGAATCAGAAATTTATTGCAATCAGAACAAACTCAGTAAAATTCAAATAGTTTTTATATGCCATGAATAAGGTTTACAATGTATACATTACAACAAATAAAACATGTTTTCTTTTCTATCTATCCATAACAAGACGACTTAAATGTAATTTTGTGCATGGCCAAAATATTTTAAAATACCATGACTGAGCTCCTTTAACCGAATTCAAGCACTTTTCAAGAATTCTACTAAAATTCAAGACCTTTTCAAGATTGTGCAAAACTATGTCATATTCAGCTGTTTAATTCATAAATAATAAAATGATTAAGAACTATACTGTTGTCAGCTACAACTAGTAAAAATTTTGCAATTTAGGTGTATTACTAAATTAAAATTGTTTGCAAATGGATACCTGTCTTAAATATATACTAAATCCACGAAGTCAAATGTAACATAATGATAATACCTTTGTCATAAAATGAATGAATAAACTGTTTTTTCTTACTAAGTAATTAATGTAGGATTAAATTAGCCTTAATAATGAAAAATGGGGGAGGCACGATGGCCTCGTAGTTACATGTAGTGCGCTCAACTCCTGATCGAGCAACCCAGGTTCAAGCTCAAGGCGGGTACATTCTGTTGTGTTGTTGGGCAACACACTTTACTCTCAGTGCCTCCCCACCCAGGTGTATAAGTGGGTAGCAGCGAATTTAATGGTGGGGTAACCCTGCAGTGGACTGGCATCTGATCCAGGGGGAGTAGAAATAGTCCTAGTCGCTTCCTGCTACAGAAAGCGGGATAAGCTCCAGCCTGTTGGGCCACGTGGCTCGTATGCAGACTTTACCTTTACCTTATTATGAAAATTACTGCAATGTAAGTGTGAAGTATTGATCAACTTTTTTCATAGAGTGAATTGTTCTTTTGAAATAACAGAAAATAGGAAGAAAAAACATTTACCACAAGATAGAGATTGACATTTTAAATTCATCATAAAAACATTCATGCCAAAGGAATACTACGTTGCATAATATAAAACAAGGCTTCTGACACCTTTTAGGCTATGTTTACAAAGTCACAGTTTCCTTCTTTTTCCAAAACTGTATGGAATCCAAACAGTACAAACATTTTGGACCCCTGACAAAACATTCACTGTAAACAATATTCAAAATTTTACTTTTTCTTTTTGTGATAAAAAAACTGTACTGTAAAAAAACATTCATAGGGGCCTGTTGAAATTGAAGGGCCTATCTAGTACCATAGTTCCCATAACACATCATAAGTTAATAAATTATTGTTCTGGTACTACATGTATGTAAACATAACCTTTTCTTTTTATGATGAAATCTTATAGCAGCTGTATTGAACAATAAGTATCAACCTAGCAATCTAAGATATTTAAATTTGACGCTAATTCACTAACACAGGTACAGTGTAAGTGATACTTCAGAGCATTAAAAAATAATGTTTAAAGTGGTTGAATTTATGCCAGAAAGCTGCCAGAGCATATCAAAGTGTTGAAGGTCACCATGTTAGACTGTAATGCACCAGGGGCCCATTTCTCGAAGGTCCCAAAAAGTTTTTGCACCCAGAAAGCCATACCAAAATCTGAAATCTTATGCTTACAGAGCTATTTTAATCGCTTATTCTCAATATGAACAGAGGTTTCCTTCACACAAGAAGTTTCAGGCATATACAGCTCTTAGTTTCTAGACACAGCTCAATTAAAGATGGCTTTGTGGGCCTGAAAAGTTTCCAGGGCCTTCAAGAAATGGGCCTTGGACCCCTTATAGAGTCATAAGGTACTGTAGATTTCTCAGTGGCTGATTTTTTCCTGATCAAGCATCATTGCCAAGGAGTATGCATGTATTGATCACTCTCAATTTTACTTCATCCTACAAGTAACATAAAACATTTCGTTATATAAGATAAGTTATGTCTGAGTATGAATCAGCAAATTCTGTGTATGATATCAATCAGTGAATTTTACATTGGAGTTATTATTTTGTTTCTTATCATTCCAATTTATATTGTGACCTTTGAAATCGGACTGTAGCTGGTCATGTTGACTGGCCAAAGTAATTTTAGCTCGGTCACGTCTTGTTTCTGACCAGTCAGGATATTTATGCAAAAATCAAGTACATGTAATGTGAGCCAAATTAAACCCACAAATATAGTTTGTTTGTTCCAGTCACTGCTAGACCGTTTAAAAATTGGCTTAATATTTTTCCGAACGGATTTAACCCCAGTCACTCGAATGGTCTTTAGCCGTTCGAACAGATACATGTATGCATTGGTGTATGTTTTCATAAGAGGTCATAATAAAAAAGAGATTAAAAACTCTCAGATTTACAGTTGGGGATTTGATTGTTTATCCAAGAATGAACAATGTGACCGTCTCAACATGACATGACTGGTCAACATGAGCGGCGAGTGAAGTTTTTGGCCAGTCAAGTCACCATTCTGGCCAGACATTGCCCATTGACCAGCCATTATTTTGAGCCCTGAATATTCATCAATCAAACAGATCTTACATCTACATCTGTAGCTACTGTGTGACAAAAACTTTGCCAGGCACTGAATGTCAGAGGATGTAGAAGAACTAAGCTCAAAATGTGTGGCAGTAAATATTCAATGTTCACTATCTTCTACATTGTAATATTCATGCACAATAAATCAAACTCCTATTAAACAATGTTTAAACAATAAGTCAAGTTATTTGCAGGCACAATTTGATTGTTTCTTACATGCACTTATGCTCTACTGGTGGACAAAGGTACAGCTGATGTCATAAATGTTTGTTTTTGTCTCTTTGTTATGTATTACGAAGCACATAGATTCTACGTTGTCGCGCATCTGTTCAGTAATAGATCACAGAAGACATCAAAATGTGGTAAGAACACCAGTGACACGCCTGAAAAATTCACAGATTCTGTGACACACTCTGGTAATGGCTTATGTGAATATTTTTTTGTTTTTACCACATTTTGGTGTTATCTGTGATCTACTCAGGGCAGGAAAAAACCAGGTCCGATTTCCTCAGGCAAGTAAATTTTGCTCTTGGGCAAGCGAAAATAGAAGTTCAGTGGCCCGGTGGGCAAGTGAAATTACAATGTAGCCTCAGTAGTCTTGTGAGTCTGACTAAAAATGCCAGCTTGATAAGTGATAATTTCCAGTCATTCCATTTCAAAACTTAAGACCTAAAGATTAGTTAATTATTAGGTTGAAAGCGAGAATTAGTTAGGAATCCGAGCGTACTTCATTCGCATTTGTCCTCTGATTTCCTTACTGGCCACCACACTGGCAACTAATATTTAAATGGGGGCAAGTGAAAACCGAAATTGACTGGCCCACTGGGCAAGTGACTTACAATTTTTTTCCTGCCCTGCTACAGATGAATGAACAGATGCATGACACATGAAACCTGCATGTATTTGGTAAGAGCCCAATTTTGTACAAGTAAAATGTACAGCTGTAACAGGTCTCTAAAATCATGTCTGGTCATCCCAGGGTAAGGCAATCAATTGAAATTGATATAAATCAATAAATTGAAATTAATGTAAGGGTTATCAGTGCTATCAATCAATTGAAAGAAATTCATACTCACATGCTAGAGAAGTTTCAAGTTATCAATTTGATTTTACCAAATTTATCGGTCATTAGAGAATCAATTGAAAGTTGGCCTCTTTGTTAGTTCACATAAATTGTAGAAAAATTGTGTCCCTCAACACAATGTTTGATTGTAACTTCATGTAGATTTCAAAGGCACTACCAAAGACCCCCAAAACATAGTCCCCGATACATGTATGCCAGCAAAATATTCTGTTTACAAGATACAATGTTATGTTTTTATGCAATTGTATTCATGATTTCATATTTCACTTTATATCTTTTGTTCATTTCTTTCTTATTAAATGTTGCTTAAAAGATAAGCTAGTATCAGCAAAATTGATAATGCTTATTGAAAATTTGATCACAATCGATTACTCATGACGAATCCTTTTATTGATTTCTGATATCATTGACTAATTCCTATTGATTGTTATGAAATAATCGATTGACTATACTGTGTTGTCCAAGACGAGTAGATTTTCCTGCCTGGGCAAGTTACTCTTCCTTTTTTTTTCAAGTCCTGTGTAGTTTTCATGACAGTTTGAGGTACATGTATACCTCTTTATAAAGTATCGTAATGTTTTTTTTTGTGAAAGAAAATTTCACAACATTTAACTTACTATCAGCACCAGTGGGTGCAATGTCCATGTACAGTTGTGTAGCATATTGTAACTTGCATGTAGGTACAACTGTAGACACTTGAGTAACTTCAGAATACTTACACTAGCATAAGAGAAATTTCTCTGCTGAAGATGGCACATTACATTTTAGCTTACTAGCATTCACATCAGAGGGCAACATAACCTTACAAGAGAATGTATCAGAAGGAATCATAAGGTGCATATAAGCCAATAACAAATGTCGCATGCTCTTACTCGGTTATCGAGAACAGATAATAACAGATAATAAAGCCCTTTATGCACAGCAGGTAAACATCAACAAAGTCAATTCCACAAGCAATGTAACTTCTCCTTGATAATGACACATTCACAACCAAAGGCAAAACGAAATGTATAGTATCTTGACGTTACTTTACTCTACTCGTTCAATTTATGCAAAACTTGCTTACCTGTTGTTGTTGTTGCCTGTAATCGCTATCTTCAGCTTCTGGGTAACGGAAAACTTTGCCTTGAAACCGTGCACGATGACGAAGCGAAGATAGAGTGGATTTTGGCCCGCTAAAACAGAGCTCGAGTTCGATGCAAGTTCCAACGAACTGCCAAACATGGCGGGAGAACCGAGAGGACCTGGTACCTAACATGAAGACCGCTGATTCCTGTTTGTTGGAGATCGGGCACTCACAAGGCTGGTATGCTCTTACAAAGGGACAGGGATAACAGTGACAGCAATGAAAGCACAGAACGGTAGAAATCACCAAAAAAAACAAAACAAAACAAAACAAAAAAACAAAATGTCATTTTGGGTACCGAAAAAAAGTCAGCTATCATTTTCGGAAAGGCGATAAGTCCTAACGTTTTCGGGAAATGGACAAAAAAGCCCTAATAAGTACGAGATACACAAGCTCCTCTAGAATAACCGAACAGATAAATTTTTTTTGCGCAACCTAAAATTAACCTACAGAGCTTTGAAAGTACACCAGATAGCCTAAAACAGCGTTTCAATGCATTCGAGAGAAAACGGTCGTTGGGCCGGCCGTGTCCCTTATGGTTCCCTGTCGGTAACTTGGAATTTACATCATTTCAACAGTCTCCGTTGGTTGAACCGTTACACCAGAGTTATATTAAATAAGCCCACTTTTCTGTTACATGGTTTTTGCAGGGTTTAGGCAGGCCTTCTCTTAAATTTAGGTCTTTTTTTTTCTAAGAGTCTCCATTTTACATTAACGTGGTCTTAACAGTTTTTCGAAAAGCCCCCATTATCTCATTTAAATTGTTTTCACAGCCTTTGCAAGGTCCCCCTTTTTAATTTACATGATGTTTTTAACAGGCTATTTACAGCCCCCCACTGCACCCGTGCAACTTCTAGGTTTTCCATTTACATGGTTTTTACATGTTTCTTACAGGCTCCCTTTCTTTCATTTACATTGTTTTTACATGTTTCTTACAGGCCCCCTTTTTTTCATTTACGTGGTTTTTATATGTTTCTTACAAGCACCCTTTTTTCATTGACATGGCTTTTACATGTTTCTTACAGGCCCCCTTTTTTCATTTACATGGCTTTTAAATGTTTCTTACAGGCCCCCTTTTTTCATTTACATGGTTTTTACATGTTTCTTACAGGCCCCCTTTTTTCATTTACATGGTTTTTACAGGTTACAAACATAACATTTCCAGACTTTTTACAGCATTCGCTTGAATTATTTACACGTTTCTTACATGGTTTAGCAAAGCAATTTACATGTTTTTTACAAAGGCAGATACTGTAAAAGTGTGTAAAATATCTTACAGGTTTTTACATGTTCTTCAAATGATCATTGTCGACAAAGACAATGTAAATCACTATTTACAGAACATTTACATGCTGTACTAAAAGCTGTAAATTTCCTGTAAATTTATTTTACAAAACCCTAACATGGAAATTGTAATTTATAAAGAATGTAAATCAATATTTACACGCTGTAAATTAAAATTGACATGTCCATGTAAATTTTCAACTTTTCCAGTGGACAGGAGCACGAAAAATTATAATTCCTTCCATAGAACTTTAACTTCACGCTGAGACATTGTTTTAACTTTTGTTTATAGGAAAAGATGTATCAGTTCAACACCGTGACAATCTTTCCGATTGTTCTTTGGCTGCAAAGTGGAATATGCACCTTATTTCCCAAAAATAGAGCTATAGCAAACCTTTTTTCGGTTTTCAAAAGCTTTGAGGTGCTTCTATCAGACACGACCAAACTTTTAGCGCTTCAGTGAAAAATGGTCTTTTTGAGAATTAAATTTTTAAATAATTTAAAACTTAAAACATCAAAAAAAATATTGAGCTTTCTAACAACAAGAATCTAGATGTAAACACAGTGAAGAATACGAAAATGCGAAATATATTCTCGATATTTCGCTTTTGCTAAAATCCCATGTAAACGTTGTAGTCGTGATAGTCCGAGTGTTCCAGAGTTTTAGATCTTGAACCATAAAGATCCAAAGGTTTAGTGGGCTTAAGAATGCTCCGGCGCAATAATTTTTTTCCATAGCATGCAACCGTTTCCATATTTTTCTGCACGCTCCATTTACAAGCACTGTTAGGTAGTTCGCCCCAGGCGTCCATAGAGGCTTACCTGACAGAAGTTACATATGCAATTCTGACCAAACTACTTGGAGTTGCAAAACTCGCGTAAATCAGTAAAGGGATTATTCATGAGACAGGTGGCTTTCTTCGCCAATACGCTACTATTTAGTCGACAGTAGTATTGATTGCTACTTAGGCCCACGCGCATGGGCCTTGGGACCGACATGACCGGGCGTGTACATACAGTAAGCTGTGTGTGGCGTGCTTAACGTGTTAGAGCTTTGCTCGCCCGCTTTGGAATTGTTCTACATTTTATATTGGTAAGTCTTAGCCATCACCTTGCGATCTTGCCATAATCTTTTGCTTTACTTGTTGTTTCTGCCGTAAAATTAGGATACCATTTTGTGCATTCTTCCGTTTCTGTGCGGCCACGGACTTATTTTTTGTACCACGAGCTAGTCATTTTTTTTTTTCTCCTTAGCCTTGTTTCTATGTCTTGAATTGGCCTGTACTTCTGTTAGTTTACACATTTTGTATTTCTTGTAGTGTCCTTAGAAGGTTCGACCGCCAGGGTGAGCTTGTTTTCAAGTTTACTCGCTAGCTTTAGTTTAGATCACTTTGGCTCCTATTTTGATGTAATTAGAATTTGTCTCCGGTCTTCATGACCACATGAGGTTTTGCATTACAACATTTGTTTTTTTAGAAGTTTATTGTTGGATCCAGTGCAGCCTCCAAGTCTCCTGTTTCCTAGCTTTAGCCGCTGACATATATTTCATAAGCAAAACCTCGTATTTACTTGTATTGATTTGAATCATATCCTAAATATTCATTTCTGTAATTTGTATTAGGTCCTACTATATATTACAGTGCTGTTAAAGCAAAACCTATGTCTTATATGCATTCTTGAACCTGTTCTCCCATGACATATCTAAACAGAGGAGACAACGGTAAACATTAAAATTCATTCGTCGACTGAATTTTCCCCCTACCCTACATCGCAGAAATTTAACCGCTGACCAACAAATGACAACTTTTAAAAGAGTTCCTGTCCATAAAAATGGAAAATAACTCGGCAAGGGTCGAAAATTCGATTTCGCTCATATTTTTATGGTAGATAGGTTAGGGCATGACAAAAACTACTGGATAGTTTTTATTTGGCAAAATATCCTTTTATTTCAAAGAAATATGCAAATTACGAACTTCCGTTAAAATTGTCATTTGACGCACCATTTTATTAAGCAGGTTTGAGGGCCTCGCATGCAAAACCACATCATTCTTCCGTCTCAAATATTTTTGTGCAATGTTTAAATGAGTACTGGGTTTATTTTAGGAAATGTTGCGTTGTCTTTTGGGGTGCAAAATAGTGAAATTTCGAAGACATGTATTTAATTCACTTAAAAGTACTTCGTGAATATAATTAATTTTCACCATGTGCGAAACCTTCAAATGGATTAAGCTTCTGGTGGTTGAATCGCATATGGATGGTCTAAAGATTCCTGTAAAAATTTCTTTGGGCAAATGATTGTGCGAGACGCGAGAGCTTTTCAAAGTACGTTTAAAAATGCAAACATTTGACCATTCCCTCGTCAAATTTCAATTCACGGGTCAGACGTATATTTTAGCATGCGCCAAATGACTTGACCAATGTTAAGTTGAAATAGACACAGAGCTGATAATTTCGAAATGTTCTAACCTTATTTGCTGTAAAAGGCAGGGCCAAAGCCGATTTGACGCGTTTCTTTCACCATTCGTCGCACATAAAGCAGAAGTTTGCTTTTGTTTACATAACGTCCGATGTATATCGCCAACTGTCAACTTATTTAATGGTCGAATACCATGAATCTGTGACCCTCTTTCGACACATATGATCACCGCTGCATCTAAGACAGAAACGGCTAAGTAATTTGTAGATAGTTGCTTGCTTTGCACTACACCAAAATATTACGTTTGATCATCATGGTTTGATGGCTTGAATCCTTGCTTGCAGCGGTTCCTTGTTCGTCACGCAATGCTGTCATCCCATTTTAGGGGGTAGGGGTAGGACAATTTCTAATAATAATTGAATAATTTATTGATTTATAGTGCGCTTTTTAACATACCAGGTGATCAAAAGCGCATTTCTATCCTAATACATAAGGCTTCGTAAGGCTTGGAACCACTGGGAGCACACAATCGTGTTGAGTTGGAAGAGATTGAATAAAGAAATGAAAAGAATGAATAGTTTACCATTGCCCCAGTTGTTATATTTTACTGTACCACCGCTACCTACATGCCCTGCGTAATAATGTAACGCTAAACTCATACCTAGGTTTTTTCGTGCTGTGCAATGATTTTTGGTTTACATGTAATACAGTGGGCTACCCTCGGGTAATTGGGTGGTGACCGCTTAATGGGGCTAGCCGCTTAAATAGAGGTTGGTGTCAGTACCTGGAATATTTAGGGCTAGGGTTATAAATTTCTTGGTGACCATGGAGTCAGTTCAAGTCAGTCATGATAGAGGTGTATTTGAATTATCACTCGTCATGCATCTTCAATTTCAGACTCTTATCTGCCATCGACCTTTCCAAAACAAAGTTTTTAAATTTCGGGTGGCCGGTTAATAAGGGTAAAGACAATAATTAAACCCTTATCGGAACGACCAAATGGTGGCTGCGGAGGTAACCGGTCAATAGGTGTTTTATTTACAATATTTTACTGACAATAATTTTGGACTGTATTGACAACAGTCCTTATTTTTCTGTTACAAACATACCAATGCCTCGCCACTAGGCAAACTAAATACTCCAAATAAAATGGCATGGCCATGGCTTTTTACTCACGTAATTACTAATTAAATTTAGTCTGTTTTTCTCAAGAATTAGACACGCTGTGATTTCCTATTTTTATTTCAGCTAATTCTTCCTTCATTGATCTATAATTTGTTTTATGGCAATTTTTTGAAAAAATTCTAGTGAGTACAGGCACTAACTTTATCTAGTTTATCTTTGTTGTCTGAAACATCGGAACGTACAACAAATGTGATTTGGACAGAGGCCACGTACACTATAGGATACGATTATATAAATATACACATATTATTATATATGAACAAACAGATGAACAATGATTAAATTGTTTCACTTATCCTGAGAGTGCTCTGTACAAAATAGATCAAAATGTGTAGCATATGCCGTGACAGCATTGCGTGACGAATAAATAACGGCTGTAAGATTGTGCTGCGTCGACACGCTTATCGGCAATGGTCAGCAATCTATCAAACGTAATATTTTGGCGCAGTGCAAAGCAAGCAACTATCTACAAATAACTCAGCCGTTTTTGACTTAGATGCAGTGATGTTCATATGCGCAGCTAGATGGTCACAGATTCATGGTATTCGACCAATCATAGATTGACAGTAGGCGATGTACATCGGACGTTAACCTTGTGTAAACAAAAGTAAACCTCTGCATGTGGGACGAGTGGTGAGAGATCGACTAAAAACACGTCAAATCGGCTTTGGACCTGCCTTTTACAACAAATAAGGTTAGAACATTTCGAACTGGTTAGAACATTTCTGGAATTATCACAAAGCTATCCTACATCATCGACCGGGTTCGAATACTGAGATCACCTTTGACGGGAAATCAGCAAAAACTGCAGCCGAAAAGGCTGACCTTTTTAATGCTTATTTCTGCTCTGTGTTTACATCATCCAAGCAGGACAAAGCACGCAGTTTGCAAATGTATCCCATGAGAATAAATACGGAACTTTCTGAGATCACACTATCTTTCAACGAGGTGAGGGATTGCTTGTTTATTTTGGATCCGTCAAAAGCCACTGGCCCCGATGGAATTCCTGCGCGTATTCTTAAAGAGTGCAGTGAGCAGATCGCGCCAAGTCTTTGTTCCCTATTCAACCATTCTCTGCGTACTGGGCGGTTCCCATCAGAATGGAAGTCAGCTGATGTTACTCCGGTTTATAAAAAAGATCTTTTAGAGCCAGCTGAAAATTATAGACCAATCTCACTTTTACCAATTGTGAGTAAAGTTATGGAACGCTGCGTCTGTAATAGACTTTATTCCCATGTCTCGCAAGCAATTACATCCTTACAACACGGATTCATGCGTTCCCGTTCATGCTCTTCGCAACTCTTATCCGTACTCCATTCAATTGGGGAGGCACTCGACAAAAATAAAGAGACGGAAATTTTGTACCTTGATTTTGCCAAGGCCTTCGACACAGTTGATCACGTCATCCTTATTGAAAAGCTGAAATGGTACGGTGTCACAGGTCAACTAATAGATTGGTTTTCTGACTACCTAAAGGACAGATCGCAGAGAGTTGTGATTAACGGCACCGCCTCTGAGCGTCTACCCGTCACTTCCGGTGTACCCTAGGGTAGTCTTGTCGGCCCACTCCTCTTTGTGATATTTATCAATAACCTCCCTGATGCCATCCATGAGCAAACCAGCACCGCTCTGTATGCTGATGATACCAAGCTGCACCGTACTATTTTGTCAGTGAAGGACTGTGCTATTCTCCAGCAGGATCTGACAAGTTTAAACACCTGGAGCCACGAATCAAATATGAAGTTCAACGCCTCCAAATGCAAAGTGCTAACAATTACGCGAAAGAAAACACCTGTAAATCATGAATATCACCTTGGCGAGGTAAACATACAACGCGTTCAGGAAGAAAAAGACCTCGGTGTAACTATTACTAAAAATCTAACGTGGGACTCGCATGTAATGCGTATTGTACTGAAGGCTAATAGAATGCTGGGACTCTTAAAGAGAACTTGCCCACTTATGACCGACATCAAAGTAAGGCGGACACTTTATTTATCTCTCGTGAAGTCACAGCTTACTTATGCTACGGAAGTTTGGTCTCCTGCTAGTGTCAATTTGAGAACAATCTTAGAAAGAGTCCAGAGGCGCGCCACTCGCTGGATACTAAGAACTAGAATCGGCCAGATGTCCTACAAACAACGATTGCTGACTCTTCGCTGGTTACGACTAACATATGACAGGGAACTGAGAGATCTTTTATTTCTCTATAACTGTATTTCTGGATATACTGACCTAAAAATTGAACGATATGTTACTTTTACCTCACATGGCCGGTCCCGCTCTAAGAACCCCACCCTCGTACTTAAACCTGCTTACTGTAAAACCGCAACTTTTCAAACTTCTTTTTTCAACAGAATTGTAAAACCCTGGAACACTATCTGTAATCTCGCCTCTCAAGACAAATTTTCTAGCCCAAGTTTATTCAAATATTTTTTGCGCGCCACTTATTTTACTTTACTGGACACTACCTATGATATTGACATGCCCTGCTCCTGGTTCCTCTTCCGTAACTGCCCTTGCCACCGCTCTTAATTTTCTGTGACTAATATTATCTGCATCTTGTTTTTAACTATTGTAATTAATTGATTTAAGTATAATTTTTAACTAAAAGTAATTATTAGATTTTATTGTAATTTTTATCAAATTTAAGATTTTCTATCACCATTCTTACTAGCTTTTAGGGTTGCGCCTCGCATGGGTAACTTTATTTTCCCGTTCGCGCAATTCCTATTGGTCCTTTTCTTCTTTAATTATATTGTAATTTTGTGACCAATAAAGTTGATAGACAATTATCAGCTCTGTGTCTATTTCAATTTATTATAGGTCAAGTCATGTGGCGCATGCTAAAATATACGTCTAACCCGTAAATTAAAATTTGACGAGGGAATGGTCAAATATTTGCACTTTTGACGCACTTTGAAAAGCTCTCGCATCTCTCACAATCATTTCCCAAAAAATTTTTACAGGAATCTGTAGACCATCCTTCTGCGATTCAACCACCAGAAGCTTAATCCATTGAAGGTTTCGCACATGGTGAAAATTAATTATATTCACGAAGTACTTTTAAGTGAATTAAATACATGTCTTCGAAATTTCATTATTTTGCACCCAAAGAGACAACGCAACATCCCCTAAAATCAACCCAATACACATTTAAACATTGTACAAAAATATTTGAGTGTTTTAAAGACGGAAGAATGATGTGGTTTTGCATGCGAGGCCCTTAAACTTGCTTAATAAAATGGTGCGTCAAATGACAATTTTAACGGAAGTTGGTAATTTGCATGTTTCTTTAAAATAAAAGGATATTTTGTCAAAAAAACTATCCAGTAGCTTTTGTCATGCCCTAGCCTATCTACCATAAGAATATGAGCGAAATCGAATTTTCGACCCTTGGCGCGAAATTAAGAATTTGTCTGATTTTTACGGGCAGGCACTCTTAATTGTAAACAGTCAGAAAGCTTTATTTTAAAATGTCAACCGTCTGAGGTAAACCCCCATTAAACGCCCATCACAAGCTTAAGAGCTTGACTTTGCGCAACAAAACAATACTGATTTTTGTTACCGCCGCCAGAGCACTTGTTTGCCGTGTGCCAGGATGAATTATAACATAGCCTTTAGCAAAGCGCGCGTTCTGATTGGCTAATACGCTCGATC
Organism: Orbicella franksi; assembly: GCF_964199315.1. Classification (NCBI taxonomy): domain Eukaryota; kingdom Metazoa; phylum Cnidaria; class Anthozoa; order Scleractinia; family Merulinidae; genus Orbicella; species Orbicella franksi. The sequence goes on along the minus strand of NC_138152.1, from coordinate 23,429,674 downwards.
CATTGTCCGTGGGTTGCACGCTCACGTAAGTTTGTTTATATGTACTTTTACTCGGCAATTTTGTCATTGATGTTTACACTTTTTAAAACGTAATTCCTATTTTTTTTAAATAAAATCTAATAATTGTTCCGGAGATGAGGAAGATTATTCCTGTGAGCTAAGAAAGTTCGAGCTCAAGTCTTTTGCCGGACCTCCACCTAAGATATTTGAATCAGCTATACAAAGGCACTCGGCACTCGGAGAAGGACCAAAGAAAACAACAAACTGGTCTGTGTCAGCCTTTTGAGGTTAGTAATACATAGCGGAAATTTAGACAGCCTCTTGAGTGCTTAGCAAACCTCCCAAGTGCATCCATAACTCGATAGTTGCACGCTGCACGTTTACCGTTTCTTTTATAACATTTGGACTTTTGAGATAGTATATACTGAATCTTATCCGGCTTACATAAGTCAAAAGCGCCATAAATCGAGCGAAAATACTCATTCAAAAATCTGAAAAAGCGACACATCAAAATTCTTCTTGGATCGCGGCTAGTTTATAGTTTACATTTTCTCAATCTCGGACAAACAAACAACTTCAAACTGTTCATTTGACCTAAATATCAAGCTGAAAATCATTTTTAAAAGCCATGGGTCCAGCGGTTGTTGTGACGTCTACCCAGGAAGGTTGAATATCTCACACCCTCTCATTTCCTTCAGGATGGTGCAATACACATTGGAAAAGTGCGCAGAAACGCCTTCCAGAAGTGCTATCGGCTGTTGCAGCAATATCCCAGTTTTAAAGAAAGATATACTGTACAATTTACTGGCGATGATCGGTCAATGGTCCTGGTATTATAATTGCAACTTAAGGTGGCTCCCTATAGTTTTTTGACCGCGCGCGAACTGATTTCGAAAAACGCGCGATGGCGCGAGTGCTCAAAACTCTTCGCGAAGGTCGCTCGTGTGATTACGCAGTAAAAGGCCGACAAACATGGCGTCCACATTTTCGAAACCTGTTTTATCACAAAAGTTGCGTGAATCTCCTTTTGTTTCAAAATGTTTATCGACCGAATAGAAGACCCTACCCTTCTGTATTTGATTTGAAGGAGAAAAGTACGAGGTATGTAGGATTTCAACCAGAGAAACTGATTTGGTCGATCGTCACGATCATCGCACGGAGCAAAACAAATATATTACCACACGTATTTGCAGTCATTGGCGTTGTTTGTGGAGCAGACACAAATTGCCAGGATACGACGGAAGAGGATTCCGCTAAATCTGGAATGAGCCAGGATGTTACTCCCCAACAAACTAAGTCGTGTAACGAGCTCGTGGAGCATGAATATGCACTTCGGAAATACCAAACAACAAAAAAAGGTCGAATTTTAGTAGCCATAATTGCTCATTTACAAGTTGCTAGCTGTCCATAGGGTAAGAATTCCTTGTTCTAAATTTTCCTCTCTAAAAATGTGTTATAATATTGCGAAAACTAGCTTTAGATAGGACATATGAGCTAATCACGATTCTTTTCCGACTTCCACGCGCAAATGACGCCAGTGGGTCATTGATACGCATGCGCGCGTGGTCATTTCGAGATTTTATGACGTCACAAAGAAGCTAACGAAGGAAAAAAGTGATTATTTTTCTTGTGTTTCCTTCGGTGGAATTTTGCGAAAGTTTGCATATTTCATTCTATAGATGCCTTCTTCATAATGTCATTTTTGACCAAACTTTTTCCTAGGGATTTCTCTTTTTTGATCAAAATTAAGGAGGTTAATAATTTTTACGAATCTACCAGATAAACTTTTCATTTTTTTCAAATTAAACTATTGTCCGAAATCGTTTTGACATGACTGCCGGGTTTAAAAATATTATACCGAGGCGAACCCTAGAAAGAGAAGCAAATAGGTGGAAAATAGTAAAAAGATGGTTATCTTTACGATTGGATGTTGCTATGGCAACAGTCTGCAATACACTCATATGAACGAAAACGAAACCCCAGGTGTGTTGCTAATCTTCCTTGCGAATGCCAGGGGCTAAAACCCAAAGGTGAAACAAGTAGTTCATACATTTTTAGTTCTTCATCCTTCTTCAGGTGAAGATACTGTTAATACTGAAGGGAGCCACCTTAAGCGATGGTTGATTTTGTCGAACCAAAACAAGCGAACTGAGTCTGTGAGAACCATTGAAGAACTCTCACTGGAATTTTTCCGCAAACTTTTTATAGTCTATTTTAAATTTTTTTTTTTCTGCTTAAAGCCAACAAGCAATTTGTAGAAGTGCTACCGACAACCTATATCTTCCAGTCCCGCAGTATTTATAACATAGCCGGGAAAGTTGTGTGATCAATGAAAAAGCGTTGCGACCGATATACTGATGTGTAAATAGGTCGCAACTGTACGCCGCCAATCAGCAGTTACTTCTCTTTCGATTTAGATAAAAGTCGAAGATTAATCCTTTAGAATTACATGATAACAAAATGGTTAGTCTCACAGAGTTTTTCAAAAGTTCGGAAATCAGCAGTGCGGCAAACATTCTGTGCAATAGTGCCGAAACTATGACCGCGTAACATTATCTGCGGACCGCAAAGGGAACACATCGTTTTCGCTTATCCGACAAATTTTATTGCAAACTTTGAGAAAAATTTACATTGGTTATTTGAAGTTACGCCTTTAAACGTGTGACAATGTGAAATCGGTAATTGTATGAAAAGTTTCCTTCCGCCTTGCTTCCCGCAGCTTCAAAAATATAGGTCCGAACCATTATACGATTTTCAATCGATCGAAGCCAGTGTTTTGGAGGTTATCAAGTCTCGAAAACTGCAACACTTACGTCGCTCTTATAAACATGAAGAATTCCAGAAAGTAAAACTCAAACTGGATTTAATAGAACAACCATATCCTGACAAAATACATTCTCGCTAAGAACAAATGTAAACGGGCTATAAACACGCGTGGGAATCTTGTGTTTAGGTGACGAAATTACCATCCAAAGCAGTCCCTGAGTTTTTTTACCTGCTTTTCGTTTGTCTGCTCCTCCACTTCATATCTAGCTTTCCATTCCTAATATACAAGCAGCTCGTCCGCCAAGAAGTCTTCCCGTTCGTCGCTTGAAATATTGCAAATTGCTGTCAAAGCTCTAAGCGCAGTTCACAGTTATCGAACGTGCTCGATCGAAGTTTATTTCGGAGTCTTCCGAGTCGAAACTTAACTCTGATTCCAGTGACGAAAGAGAAATGATTCTGGAAAAAGACTTGGACGTTTTTAGTCCCAAAATATATTGGAACGATTAGTCTTGTTTTCCATTTTCTCGAGCAAATACAGAGAGCTGACTGAGGCGCCACTGTGTTTGGTTTCTGGGTAGACGTCATCAGTAACCGCCGCCCCAAACTCCCTAAAACGCGGTCGCGCCACACTTTAAGCTCGACTTTGAAAGGGCATAAAAATCGAGGATTCAACCAAATGAATTGGCGCTTTTGACTTCATGTAAGCCGGGCGAGATTCAGCATACACATCTCAAAAGTCTCAATGTCATAAAAGAAATGGTAAACGTGCAGCGTGCAACTATCGAGTTATGGATGCACTCGGGAGGTTTGCTAAGCACTAAAGAACTCGGTCATCGCCTTGCGCGGCTCTTACGCTTCTTTCGTGCTTAGCAACCACCCGCGTGCATCCATAACTCAATAGTTGCACGTTTCACGCTTACCAATTCTTAACTAGTCTTTGTAAGATTTAGATGTATCACGGTATCCAGTAACTAGGAATCGATCCTCATAGACTCACACTGTAACTGTAACTAGACATGGCAACACTTCTAGATTGATGTGTATCGACCAATTTCACTTTCGGTAAATTATGAATGCACATGTACTAGTGAAATTAAGAGTCTTCCCCAAAGTTAAAAACAGAGGAAAAAACCGAACAGCACAAACAAATAAAAATATCAAAATAAAATAAGCATTAGCATTATCTTATATAACCTGTGAATATCTAAATCCAGGAGACTCGAACTCAGGCCAACAGATTGACCACCTAGGTCTTTGTATGGCCAAAGACAACCAAATTTCGAACTGGGCATTTGATCTCGTGGAAGGGTGGCAATTTAGATTAATCATCATACCTATGTTGCATCGTTTCTTTATATCCAAGTTTATAGTAACAATAGAATCTTACCTACTACTAGGCCAATCACCAACGAATTTGCAGCGAACACCAGTATATTGAATAAGAGTGCGTCAGTATCAGCATCCAACGACCCTGTCGTGATATTTTCGGCAGGAATCCTGCTCACTGCTCCAATCACCAAGTTAACAACTGTCACGGCAAGAGAAGTCGTCATCATTCTGTTCTCCATCACGTCTTGTAATGGCTTGACCCAGGCGAAAAGGATCCCATACATCCCAGTGATGACCAATGCCAAACCGATGTAGGACCTACTCTCTTGTCCCACAAAAATAAGACCGCATGTCAGGATCACTTTACGAGCCGTTTCAACCAGTTCCCAATACCACGAACGGGTTTTGTAATTTACAAAGAGGAAACCCATTCCAGAGATCATTTCTTGATTGGAGGCCCGACCCTGTGATCTCTCTGCATCTTTTTTGGTCAATGCTGCTCTTCTCTGCCTCCAGATGGCGATGAATGCGGCAGAAGGCAGAACAAAAATGTAGGCAGTACAAATGTATGCTACGATAACGTAATTATTGTAGTTTTGACCTTGGCATGACACGCTGTAATCTGCTTTCAGGTACTTGGAACACAGCTCTTCCTTGTCATCCCGGCAAAGTTTCCTGCAGGCCAGTGGAAGGACATTGGCTGTCTTAGAACACGTGCTGAGGTACGTTACGTACAGGAAGAAAAACATATTCCTGTATACCAGCTCTTTTGATTGTGAGACTCTTTTAGACTTTTCTTCGTCTTCCAGGTTGTGATTTCCGAGGATCATAAGCCTATACACTCCGTAAGCAATGCCAGCAAAGCAAATGACACCAGCATTTACTGCCATTATTGCAAAGAGGCTTCCAAAGGCATCCAAGCGCATTTCGGGGAAAAGGCAATGGACAGGTGCTATTTGCAGCACATTCAACTGAAGAAATCCTGAATACTTCGCGATATTTTCAAGAGAACCTGGCCATTTTATGTACGAGAACGCATCCAGCAAACCGTGCGTGACCTGATAAAAGCCAATTACGATCTTGAGCTTTGAAAAAAACGTATCCATAAGACGGCCTTCTCCTTTCTTCTTAATTTTTCTTCGGCTCGTCCACACCAAAACGGCGATGATAATTAATACAATGACCAGGGTTATGGACAGCTGACCAGCAATCCATTTCTTTGATGGGCATCGTGTGCAGATTTTGAACTGTTTAAAGCGTCCTGAACTGCAAACGCTGCAAAGTGGACCTTCGTACCCATTCTCACACGGGGAATCTAAATCCCCCTTGCATGATTCCTCAACTGGACACTTATAAGGCGTTGGTATCGCATACGGGTATTGTACATGGAAAGTATCTAGAGTTGGTGAAGATGCCAGGAGATTTTTAATGAAAACTTGGTAACGATTCTTGTGAGTCTCATTTCGCCATTCCCACCAATGACCAGATTTCAATGAAGCATAATCATCTTGGCATTTTAGTCCCCCTTGACCACACTTGAAACATTCTTTGAACATGTGGGTTCGATATTGGCCTTCTAAGCATTTACAAGCACGGTGTCCAGCAAAGAAGTCAGTTTCTGTACCTGTTGGAGATTTAGAAACAATATATCATTTCTTAATGACACCATGTTTAACATTGTAAATGATGATATTGAACAATGTAATAACTTCAATGAAAACCTTTCCTGGATAACCACGCGCGGTACGGACCAAGTTTGGTGACCTTTTACAATACAAATAATGGGGTTTTGTATACACTGTTCGTCGGTTCTTGATCAATTATCTTTGTCGAGAGGTTATTTTGACCGGTTGGGAGGAGTTTTAGTGGCCGTTGCCGTTGTGGAGAGATAATGACCCTGATAGAGAGGTTAAAACAAGAGCGATGTGATGGACTCTTGCCGGGACCAAATAAAGTAGCCGCTGTAGTATGTGGCCGTAAGTGGAGGTTCGACTGTATGTTCAAATCTCTTCCTGGTTATTAACTATCATTGAGTAGTTAATGATGTCTCGACGATCTGTCGCAGTGATCATAGAGAGATCTTGCTGTCTTAAAAAGTTCAAGGCCAATTATTAGCTAAGAGATGTTTGGGCAGGACTTCTAGGTTGTCGCTGTCGAGTGATAATGACGTTTGCGAACTGAGCTTGGGCTACGTGTGGTCTAATGAGCACAAATATTGAGTTTTTATCCGTCAACTTGGTCTTATGTCTCCCACTGCATAATAACGTGACGCCATACTAAAAAAATACCTAAGAATCATAATTATAAAATTTTGTGGGATAACCATTACACAACCGAATGAGGTCCATGCAAAGAAACTCCTATGCAGAGGTCCCGATAGGATGCTGGTTTTACTAGGTATCGGTTAAGTGACCACAGCTTAAAGTCATCTATGCGTGAGTGAAGCGTAATCATCCATTTAACAGTGATTAAGATAGTAGAGGGATTATCTAGACAGTCCACCTTACCTAGAGGACATGACTTGCAATCCCGATGATACTTTCCAGGTGCTTTATCAAATGCAACAAAAGAACCATTGGGACATCTCTTGCAGCTTTTGCTCACATAGCCGAGAGTGTCAGAGAAAAAACCTCCTGGGAAAAGACAAGAACAATGCTATGTTATGGTATGCTATGCCACCTAAAGAAATGTCCGGTTGCGAAACTAGTTTGCTATACATGTATAGTAAGTAATGGAAGCAACGTGTCAATGCAAAGAAGTGTCGTAAGTAATGTACCACTAACATTAAGACGTGTAAGTAAAAAATACAGTGTAAATGTAAATCTAAGTATAACATTAGTATTGTAAGTAGTGTAAGTGTTCGTCCTGTAAATAAAATTGCATGTCAGATAAAAAAATAAATAAATAAACACTACTAATAAATAAATAAACACTACTAATACTAATACTAATACTTATAATATCAGCCGAGAAATCTCAGAGGTTTGATTGGTTGATAGTATCACTATTAATATTTCTGCGTAATAGCGGTATAACAGCAAAAATGGATGGTATAACAAGGTTACCATGACAACACTGAACACAATTATGTTTTTGCTTTTGTTTTCAAAAAAATGGCGGCAAGATTCCCTTAAATTTCCTGCGAGGAAATACAAAAGCTCGCCGAAAAAGCAGTGAACCAAAACACAGTCAAAACTACTAAAACGTGCAAGGGCCTTACGACGAAATTGTCAAATACGAAGCTAAACAACTGGACGAATGTCTCTCTCGATTCTTTTCCGAAATTCGCAAGAGCGATGGCTCCGACTATGAGCCGGACAGCCTAAGGGTTATCTTAGCTGCCGTCGACAGACACTTCAAACAAAATGACAACAAAATATCCATAGCGAAGGACCGAGAATTCGTCAAGTGTAGACAGGTCCTGGAGGTAAAACTGAGCAAGAGCTCTTCGCAAAAAAGGCCACTTAAAACGACCAAATGCAACAAAACCAGTATTAGAATTAGTATTAGTAATACTAAAAGTAGTACTACTACGTTCCATATTTATAAGAAAAGCTATTAAGTTCTAAGTAAAAGATCATTAAAATTATAACAAGTAGTGATTGCTATGTCGGCAGGAATTCTTTATAGCCAGTAAGATTGGTCTGGGTTTTGGTTGTAGTTGGAAGGCTTTTACATAGTGTAGCATCTCCATAGTGCAGGCTACGTTTTCCGGCCTTAGAGAGTGGTCTAGGGATGACGAAGTCATGAGCGAAGCCCCTCAAGTTACAGGTAACTTGTGTAACATAATGTGACGTAAATTTGAGTCATTTAAGGGTTGCACGTGCCTAAATATCGCGCAGTCATGAAAAAATACTATGCTATGCTAAACACTATAAAATGTAATATTCTATTATATTCTACTGTATTCGGCTGTACTGTAACCTCTAGTTTAGTATAACAACTATTGCTTCTTCTTATAGGGTTTCGAGATAATGAAGTTTCTCTTTCTTTGGGAAACATCAAGGCATTTAAGCTCAATTTCTGACCCTTGAAACAAAAACTGACATAGAAATAGATTCTAAGATAAGTGGCACTTTATCTCTCCTCACTGGATTGAGAAAAGAAGATAGAAGTTACCTGGCGGGCAATTTTGACATCCGTCAACTCCCTTAGTTGAAAGATTTGTAACTGTTCCTAAGGGACATGGTGTAAATGCTGTGTTGTTGTATTGGCTGAATCCAGAAGCCATGAGAGCGGCCTTATACACGGAATAGTGTCCTTTGACGTAAATAGCTTCTGCATCGGAACTGACTGGACTCCTAGAAAAATAATTTTGCTCTCGTGGATTAAAAGAAACAACATCTAAGTGTTCCACATTATAGATCCTCTGGTATGAGTTAGCAATAAATACTCACCGAGACTGAAATTTAAAACTTCTTGCAACACTGACACCATTGCGTAGAGGCGAGTGCAATTTAAAGTCAAACTTTGCAGTATTTATGGCTGTGCGTTATTACCTCATTTCAAGTAGAATTTAGAATAAATCAGCACGAGTAAATTTTTCCCAACTTACTAAAACTATGGAAACACTTAGGTCGAGTGCAATTTGTAGTCTTGAAAAAAATATAATTGTTTATTTATTCCAAATTGAACGAGAATAATTTTGTAATTACTTTTTAATGACAGGTTTAACGATAAAACCAGGAACATAGAACATTCCGGAACATCCCAGAACATCGAATAATTATAATAATTATGAGAAAAATAAGTAAATTTAAATTTTCAAAAATTAAATTAAACAAAAATAAACTGGTGTCAGCTCTGAATATTAAAAAATAAAACAAAAACAAAAACATAGCAAAAAAGAACAAAATAACAAAGAAAAATAAAAATCACTGCAATGAGTGAGGGCTCGCAACTGAATAGACTAATCCATTCCTTCCTGTCGTTCGCCATCAGTTTGATCACGTGACTGTCCCTTATTTCCACATTTCGTTTTCCATAGAAACCAACTCTTTCATCAGACCGAAAGAAATATGGCAACACGAGTGTGATTTCTTTATTCAATTCATTACGTCAATTCAAAGATATGCGTCTGCACGCTTTCTCAGAAAGAGATAGTGTCTCCACGAAATAGAAATAGATACTCTTCGGGATTGAGTTTCTTGTCTAAACTAGTTCGCACTGCTCGAGCTCTGGTGATTTACTAATAATAATTTGCTTGTTAATCGGGCTTCCGGAAAGGCCGAGTCTGCACTCGGTATGTCACAGTGCCAGGCGTTCCTGGCGGATTGCGCGAAATCTGGCGATGATAATTGCAACCTTAAAACGGAACAGTAACAAAACTATTGCTACTGACTTAACAACAACTGCATGATGCTCAGAAGAACACCTCAGATGTTGAACAGATCAGGGATTAACAAAGGAAACGCGATGAATTACCTCGCATTCATCGTCCGAATCGTCCATCTTTGTGCATGTGTTGAAAAGCAGAGTGCTGTAAAGGCACGTGACGCAATTGACGGGAAAGAAGAAGAGCCTGAACTCATTGTGGTCAGTTGAATGAATATCCAACGCTCCCTACACCTCTCCTACCGACTTCACTACTCCCCAAAATATCTTTTCATATTTCGAGCTGATACGCGTTTATTATGTTTTGGAAAATCCAATTTTACATATTTTCTCAAAATTATTACAATTATTCGCTGTTCCGGGGTGTTCCATGTTCTTGGTTTTATCGACGGCCGTTTAATACGAGATGTTCCGAACGGAAAGTGCGAAGTCAACAAGCCTCACTTAACAGCAGCAGCTCGGTCTAATAGCTATAACGCTGCGTAATAATAAATAGGCGAGCGACGTAAAGATCGTGTCCATGAAGCATTCAGTAAGCGTCCTCCAAAAGCAAACTTGTATTTCTGTCCAAATGCGTGCTGTTTTCCATTGTTGAGAACTCCAAAACAATTCCTCCAGACGAGAACGCTAATTTAATAAGCGAGACATTCGGTTGAACTTGCGATATTTCCATACCATAGACGAGAATGGCCACTTTATACTTAACCGCAGTCATCAGTAGCGCGGTTTTGTTTTGATTCCGACCTTCTTGCAACCCGGTGGACGATATCGTTGTTTCTAAGCCATTACCGCTCTCTTTACCTCCGGCCGAGTCTTTTTATTTTGATGCTTATTCCTTACCATTTCGAACTCTTTAAAGTTTGTTTTGTGGTTGTAAGTGCATAATTTTTTTTCCCTTTTCTAACCACGACACACAACGCCATGTTGGTTTCGATGCGATCAAAAAAGTACCTTTCCCCTACCTTCTAGAATATGCAATGAACAAAACCAAATAGGTACCAAAGAAATCTCTGGGGAGTGGGAAAGAGGTAATCTCTTAGTATTTTCAAAGGACCACTTGCCTCACCTAGCCTGCAATGGAGTTCATATACGCCTTTAGCTACCTCTACACGAAGTTAATTAATCAAAGTTAACATTAAAAAGTTAACAATGAAAAATTAAACAGATTTCTGTTACCGCCTTAAGTTTTAGTATGCTGTCATATTGTGTCCATCAGAGGGAAATACTGACATCTAAAGGCGGCGTTTTCGATCAGGAAGTAGGATTTCGCTTCAATTTCCTTTCTCAATATTCTAATCCCAATAGTCCTCCGTCCTACGGTGCTCCGCACTAAAAATAGGCCATTTCAGCAATTGGCTATATATTAGTTGATTACTGAGGGAGCTGACAGTCCCCTCGGTGCCCATCCACAAATCTTATGACATTTCTGAACGTTTTAGTAAACCCTCAAAAAATGGTGGAAATTAATGATGGAAATTATCGGAAGATCTTCGCAACTCTTCGGAAATCATTGACACCATTCGGAAATCTTCGAAAATATTCAGGTGATACTCGAAAATCTTCGAAAGAGTTCAGACGATCTTCAGAAGTGTTTGGGAAGTGTTTAACAAATGCAATATTATGGGGCATTTCCCTATCATATGTGGAGCTGCACCTGATAACATGCGCGCCAAACATGTCACCTGATAACATGCATATGGTAAACCAAGTTCTCGAAACTTAAACTAACTTTTGTCCCCCATTTGTTGGAGGGGCTACCACATCTACTTGTTTCAAAACATCCGGAGCAGAACCAGCTTCCATTCTCAAACCGTTCCATCCTACCAAGAATGTAATTTCAATCTCAAGATACAAGGCCAGGACGTGACGTATATCCGTTGACCACGCAAAGCTTAACCAAGCAGTTCGTTGAGATACTAGTACTAGCCAACAGTCGGAGAAATATTAGGAGGTCTTAAAGAGGAACGGGTATACTCCAGTCTCGATACTTAGCCAGGGTTTTACCAGAAAGTCTACCAGAAATTTACGCGGAGTGAATGGCGTAGTAGTATAGAGGGAGTTTAATGAATACCGTTTCGCAGAGGGAGGAGTATTTCCTCGTTTTACATCCCCCAGCTTTAAATCCGAAGCTCACAAGCTCGCTTCGGTTGAAGAAGGGGGGCTGTAAAACGGGGAAATGCTGGGTCCCTCTTTGAAACAGTATTCATTAAACACCCTCTATACTACTTACAACAAGGGGATTCCAATTAGAAACAAACGAGCCCGCTGTTATACCGTCCGAACCTAAGCGATGATTCGAGCAACAAACAAGTGTGCGTGGCTGATGCGTGGCCGGAAAGAAAGCTGCGGAAAGTGGTGTGTGCGGACCTTTTGCAAGCAGCACAACTACCAGCTAAAGAAAGGGACGAGAATGCCGGCCCCATGTCGGGTCTGCGGGGTCGGGGTGCAGTGCGACTACCGGTTATGCAGGGGCTGCGGAGGGAAAACTGTAAATCAGCGGCTAATGTGGAAGCGTAAAAAAGCGAAGAAAGATTTCGAGCTCGTTCTGCTCGAGCTGAAGTCGACACAATTAGAGAAATGAGGCTTCCAATTATACCGCAAGACACCATGGCTTCCGTTGACCAAAGGTTTGGAGAAATTCTGAAAGAAGAGTTTGCAAAAATCGATCCAGCCGCGTTGCAGTATTTAGAGCAATTACTTGCAGAAAACGAGCCAGCCGTTAGAAAGATTGTTCAGAACGTGCTGGATGAACCTATTTCCCAAGAAACGGAGAAGCGTTTGCAAAAACCTTTACTTCCAAAACCTTACCAACCAAGACCCCCTTCCCGGCAAAGAAAGGAGAGAAAAAATCAAGAGCTTCTGAGGGAGTACGACCCGTTCCCTGCGCAGAACATCCGAACAGTGACAGACTACCAGAACGAGATCCTGGACCTGTACGAGGATGCAAGACACGAGGGGGAGGAGAGTAAAGGGCGGCGTTACATTCGATGGCGCTTCATCAGAGGTCTGGAAAAAGCCCTAACAAGAAACTTTATGGAGAAGATACGGGAAAACGTAAGCACGGCGTTTTCCCTAAGGGATGTTTTCTCGTATCAGTTGCGCAACCTTGAAGTTGAAGATGAGGGTGAAAATGAAACGGTAATTCTGCACTACACAAACCACGGCTCACCTTGGATTAACAGCCTGGCAAAGGCGGAAGAATGGCTTAACCGCCAGGAAAAAAGACGCCTTGAGCTTGAAGGTGTTACAAGGCCGAATACAAAGCGGGTGTTAGCTTTTTTAACGTTGACCTGAAGGTTGTGATTGACAGGCAGCCGTTGGTGGGAACAGGACCGTTACCTGTCTGGCTGCGCAACCTTGCGCGGGGGAGGGGAGGACCAATTGTGGCTCTGGATACCTATAAAGACAACCTGTGTCTATGGCGTTGCATCGCGGTGCACAGGGGAGCGCGTGCGGATCGAAGCACAAAGAAGCCCAAAGCCTTGCCAAGAGTTTCTACAAACTCAAAACAGCGGATGTAGACTGCCCAAAAACGTCTCTAGATGAATTGGACAAGGTTGAAACCCATCTGAATCAGGGCACCGCTGTCTCAGCTTGGTTCGGAATATGTGTCTACTTGGTATGGCATCTCAGAAGAAACACGAATCCCAAGCTGACAAACAATCTGACAATCGGGATCTATGAAGGTCACGCGTTCGTCATCAAAGATATTGCCAGGTTAGCCAAAAATTACGCATGCACATATTGCAGAAAGAGATTCACAAAAGCATGCAATCCCCAACGCCATTTCCAAACCTGCAGTACAGGAAAAACGGTAATCGATTGCCCGGGTGTAAGGGTCGAAGCCTCGCAGACAGCTTTCGAGAAAGCTTTCTACCCAAAACACAGCGCTTCCAAACAATCGCTTCTGTGGCTTGGGCGAGAGGCCAAGCGGCGGAAAATCCACATCCACCACGCAATGTGCGGGCATGGTGGCGAGCGTTGGATTGAGCGCGCGCCTGTCGATGGGTACCACCACGCAGCGAAGACTGTATTTCAATACCAAGGCTGCCACTGGCACGGGTGTCGAAAATGTTTCCCGCACGATCGCGACAAAACCATTTACCGAAACGACGATACGCGCGAAGATAGGTACTAAACCCCAATGAAACGCACAAGGTTTCTGCGGAATGTCGGCTACCAAGTTATCGAGGCCTGGGCGTGCGAAGTTGGAAAAATTGACGGTGATCCGCCCAGGACGGAAACGAAAACTTACCCGCACGCGATCTTGTACGATTTTGAGGCGTACGGCGATAATAATCATCGAAAGGAGCCAACGCCCGCGCTCACGATAGAAAACGCGCACGTGCCAATTTCGGTGAACGTTGGCGACACGTTCAAAAGAGAGCCCACCCACATGTGTGAAAGAGACCCCGAGGAGTTGGTTCGAAAATTTATGGAAGAGCTGGAGAGACGCGGAAAAAACATCCGGGCCCAGGTACGAGCGGAGTTTGTGCTAGAAGACGTGCACCTGCTGCCAAAAGCGCAGCGACAAAAAATCGATGAATGGTGCAACGAGGTTCCTGTCTTAGGGTTCAACTCAGGAAGTTACGACCTGAATCTGATCAAAAACCAGTTCGCAGGCCGCCTTGCCGAAACATCACCCAAAGTCAGAGTGGCAAAAAACGGGAACAAAACCATGTTCTTGCTCACCTGGGGATTCCGCTTCCTCGATATCATCAATTACCTTGGGCCGGGGACGAGCTACGAGAAATGGGTGAAAGCCTACGAATGCAAGACAATGAAATCCTGCTTTCCATACGAATGGTTTGACACCCCCGAAAAGTTTGATTACCCTGGGCTCCCAAAATACGACTAGTAGTATTCGAAGCTAAAGGGCGGGTACGTTCTCACGCGGGATAAATGGGAGGGGTGTCAGCGGTTGTTCAAAGAAAAGGGCATGCGGACCTTCGCAGACTGGCTGCGTTACTACTACAATCTCGATGTGGCCCCCGGCCTTGAGGCTCTGGAAAAAAATGAGAAACTTCTACACTGAGAAGGGGATCGACATTCTGAAAGACGCTGTCAGCATCCCAGGCGTGAGTTTGCATTACTTGCTCCGGGGAGCGGTTGAGCGTGACGCAGAGCTTTACAGCCCGGGCAAAGAAGCTTATGAGATGCTGAAAGAAGCTGTTGTCGGGGGGCCGAGCCTGGTTTTGACAAGGTACCATGAAGTTGGCGTTACAGGGATAAGGTCTCATCGAATATCAGAACCGCGTCTTTGCAAAAAAATCTTTGGTCTCGAAGCCAACGGACTTTACCTTTCGACGATGCTCAGAGAAATGCCTTGCGGGAAGGAAAGGGTCGTGCACTACAGCGGCAAGTTCCAAGTGGAGGCGGCTCCTGCACTAACGCACAGGCTCAAAGAAGGAAGCTGGTTTTGATTTGCCGAAGTCGACATCGAGATTCCAGAGCGCTTGCGTCCAAAGTTTGAGGAGATGTGTCCTTTCTTTTATAACAAAAAGGTGCCTGCCGAAGCTGTGCCGAAACATATGGCCGATTACTTAGCTCGAACCGGCAGAAAGCGCGGAGACGGAAAAAAAACTTGTGGGGGCGCTGTCTGCAGAACGGATGCTAGTGTACGCCCCTCTGTTGCTTTGGTACGTGAATCACGGGGCGGTAGTCACGAAGGTTTACAAAACAATCGACTACCAACCGGCCAAGATCTTTCCCTAGTTCGTGGAGCAGGTGACGGAGGCGCGCCGGACAGGAGACGTGGATAAAAGCAAGGCGCTTCTCGCTGAAGTGTTCAAATTTCTGGGAAACAGTGCGTACGGGAAGCTCATTGAAGCTTTGGAGCGGCAAACAAACACCATTTACACCAAAGACGAGAAGGTAGTCGACAGAGCCTTGCGAAGCGCGTATTTCTCTGATCTTGAAGAGGTTGGGCAGGCGCATGAGTTGGAAAGCCGGAAGCCTCGGATCACAATCAGCGGGACGTTTCAGGTTGGAATCGCTGTCTATCAGCTGGCAAAGCTGCGGATGCTGGAGTTCTATTACGACTTTCTCGACAAATATATCGACAGAAGAGATTTCGAGCTGATCTAGATGGACACGGACAGTAACTACATGGCAATCTCCGGTGAGCGGCTCGGGGACATTGTTCGGCCGGAGCTGAAGACAGAATTCGAGGCATAAAAAAATCAGTGGCTGGCTTGGGACAAGTGGAGCGGGCGAACCCCAGGTCTCTTCAAGCTTGAGCGCGAGGGCAGCCGGATGATCGCACTTTGCTCGAAGTGTTATTTCGTCGACGAAGCAGGGGGCGAAAAAAAGAAGTTTAGCACGAAGAGGATGTCGAAGAAGCAGAACGAGATCACGTGGCAGCGTTTTAAGGCAGCGTTGGAAGGCAGCAAAGATATGGCAACCAACAGAGGTTTCAGGATGCGGGACAGGCAAATGGTAACTTACGAGCAGCAGAAGCTGGGGCTGAGCGCGTATTACGACAAGCGGTGGGTGCTGCCCGACGGCATACACACCGAACCAATCGAATTTCACCTTTAGTTCACGTAGCCGGAAGAAGAGTGGTGTTTGGAGGGACAACCAGGAGTTCTTCACGCACGAAGCCGCTCTTGGGACCGTCGCGCAGATAGTAGAGAACGGGTTGATCAGGTTTGGAGAAAGATCTTTCAATGCTGTAAACTTTCAAAGACCAGATTGGATCCGTGGCTCTTTTTACACCGCCTTCAAGCTCTCCGGGCTGGTAGAGATAACGAACTTGGACAAGGGGGGGGGGGGTGGGGGAGTATTTTTTCGCTTTTTCCAACAGGCCTTGAATAAGGTGTCGACGGCCTTTAATAAACGTCTTTTTCCTTGATGGCAACTGCTGGTTTCTTACTGATAAGGCTTGTGACCCCGTTGTTCAAAGCCGAAACAACTTCAGGAAGTCTTTTCTCCCAGACAGTGGACCGCTGTCCCTCAGGGAGTCGCATTTCAACGGCGTACTGGTGCCCGAATAAGCGCTCAGCCAGGGTGCGGTTGAAACGTTCAACAATGGCCTAATCACGCTGAATGTAAACGCGCCCGCGCCGGATATATGTTTTGTGCTTGTCCATGTCTTGTGTGACAGGGCCCATGAATTCGCGCCCTGGGTCAACCTGCAGCATTTGAGGCTTGAAAGGCCTGGGCGACCTCATCAGGGGTTCGGCCTCTTTGTAGCGGCTGGCCACGTCGACAACGGCCAGCGCGTATTTGAAAACTTTGCGCCCGCGGGGCAGTTTGTCGTGCGGCAGAAAAAGAAGGTCCGCCTGATGGACCTTATTAGGTGTGGGAACGTCGAATTTCGGCCGAGGAATTCGCTTCGACGCGGGAAGGAATATCTGCCAGAGCGCTTGCCTGATCAGCCACTTTTTTGCGGTTTCTTCAGGTACCTTGGCGGCCTCGGCTAATTTTGTGATCGCGGTGATTCCTTTCCAGTAGCCCCTGGGGCCGTACTATATCTTTGCAAGTTTGGCGTCCCTAGCGTTACTATAAGTAACGCGTAAAAAAGTTTAAATTATTCGGAAGGCTGCGTAGCCCAGAGCGAGCGCGCTGGCACCCACAAACATGAGTTCACCATTTTTCTGCTGCTCGCTTGGCTGATAGAAATCTGAGAACTTGGGCTCTTTGGGGGGTATCATTCGTTCGTCAGGATGCGCCTGGTTGTAGAGTTTGAAGGCATAGTCAGTGTTGGTGAAGTTCTGCTTGGACTTCGCCTTTATTTGCGCGTTGGTCGCAATCCAGTGGAGAAGTTTGGTGCGGTCGCGCGTGTATTAGGCGTAAGCCGCTTGGTACGCCTCGAGAGCTTTGTCATGGCGCTTTTTTTCTTCAAGTGCAGCTTTGTTACCCCCGCCAAGCGCCCTCGCCAGATAATTGCCTCCGATAAAAGCCGTGGCGTTCAACACAGTCCCGCCAACCATAATCGCGATGCTCGCCATGGTGCTATATAGCAGAGTCTTTTTTTTTAAATCATTAATTTCAGACGCTGTTCGAGGTTCTTCTTGTCTTCAGCAGGTTTGCAAGTTGGTCGCAACCCAGTCGAGAAGTTTTTTTGGTTCGATCTTGTGTTTTTCTTTTGCATTTAGATACGCCTCGACGAATTTGTCGTGGACCTTTTTAAAAGACTCTTTATTTTTTATACGCATTTTTGAAACAACCCTGTCGAAAAATTGTTTTTTGCGGTTGAGAATTACTTAATCGAAAACCTCTAGAAACTCCTTGCAGCTTCATCGTAGCTCTTTTCTCGCTCGGCTCTCGAAAAAGCCTCGTGAACATCGGCGGTTACAGCAATTGCCATGGTGATATATATCAGAGTCTTTTTTTTAAAACATTAATTTGAGACGCTGGTGGGAAGGATTTTTTGGTCCTCGAGGTACTTTTTGAGAGCAATGCTGCCCGCCAAGACGGCGGTGAACTTCACGTAATTCATCGCACTGCTGCTGGGATCAGAAGTAAAATTCTCTTTTACAACCTTTTTTGCGGCCCAGCCCATGCCAGCGGCTAAGTCAGTGAGAGTAGCGGCGTCCATGATGGTCTTAAGAAGCTTGTTGTCTGACATGATAGCGGTTGATATAAGAAAATAACAAAAGTTAAAACAAAATTAATCTGCCTTTCCCACGGCTTCTTCTTCTTCCTTCCCTTCTACCATTCTTCTTACAATTTCTTCTTCTGCGTCATTATCAATAAATGGTTCTTTCAAAAGATCAATGGTTGTTTCAGCAACCTTGCTGCTGTTGAAATATAGGAACCAGATACCAATAATCGCGGCTGAATTGACGAGAATCTGGGGAAAGTCAACTCTGAACATGTTGAATATACTCCACTCGGAAAAGTTTAAATCATTTTTTTTCACTCTTTTGGCTGTGTCGCTCGAGCAGGTTCTGGCTCAACACGCGCGGGCTCAGGCGTTTTTTTGGTGAACGCGGTTTTGAGCTCTTCCCGTTTGTAATAAATCCCGACCGGTGAAACGACTAAGCTGCCAACAGCAAGCCATTAGGTGGTGCTGAGGCTGGTATTCTTTTCTCCGCTGCACTTTGGGCTTTCGCCTTCTGTAGTCGGGGCTGGTTCAGGAGCAGCTGTGGCGGCTTTCGCCTTATTTTCCGTGAGATAAGCCTCTGCTAATTTCTTCTGTTGTTCCCGTGCCAGCCGCGTTCTTTCAGAAACCATTTTTCCAGCGGCCACACGCTTGGGATTTTTTACGCGCTGCGTTGACGTTGTTGCAGTCGGAGTTGTCGCTCTCTGTGTGACATCGACGGCAGGTGCTGCCTGGGTCTCGCCCTGCGTATGCGCCGTGACGGTAGGTGTGCTCTCGGATTGTTCGGTAGACATGCTGTGCAAATATAATAATGCTTACGAATTCACTCAGGATTTTTCTGCAATCTCTCAGCGGTTGTTGAGGATTGCTCATCCGATTTTACTTCGGCCTTTCTCTCCAAATGCGAGTTAAAATCAACATGTTTTGTGGTGATCAGCGCCGCGTTGGCCGCAGCAAGAAACTGGCCGCGCTTCAAAGCAAGGTTGCAGGCCAGATTGGAGAGCTCTTTGTTTATGATGAAGTCGTTTCTGAGTTCTTTTTGGTAAGCGTCGATGTCTTTGATGTTGACGGTCATTCCGACCACTTTGGATACAAGAAAAATGAAGCTGTCGATCAGGCTTTCTGTTGTCTTTGAGCCCACGTACGTCTCGTAGCGTTTGGTATATTTCTCGACATCTTTGTCGCTCAGTCGCTTAACCTGCTCGTGGGTTAACTGCACTCCGATGGCGTCTTAGCTTTTCCTGTGGATACCAGCACGGCAAGCTGCTCACGAAGAGCAGGAATGTCAGGTCCGGGGGCGGTTGGAATTATGCCACCTGCTGGACCACTCGGCTGCTCGGGCTCGGTTTGAAGAAGGTTCATAACTTCTGCTAACGCGGCGGCCTCTTCTTCAACCATTGTTCAAGGTTATATTAAACTTTCATTTTTTTTTTCAAATAACTTCACACCGTAGGCGTGGCGAAGCGCGAACACAAGATAAGAGAACTTTCGCTCTTTCAGCTTTGAAACCAACCCTTTGAACTAATCCGGGGAGAGTTCGCCGGCGTAATCATCGAAGATGGCTTTCGTGGTCTTGGCCGAGGGAGTGTAAAAGAGAACGATCGCCGCCACGTTCTCCCGGAAGGAAGCTGTTATGCCGGTCATCTTCTGGGTCAGCACCCAAACGCCGATGCCCATATGTCGAGCAGAAAAGGCGAGATTCACCAGCTCGCCTGTGCGCCCTTTCACATCTTTGGAGGCTGCGCAGTCGTCGAGGATTATGAGCGTGTTGGTGCCCATGGAAAGCCGTCTCACGAGCTTCAACCATTTTTCCACGTCGTGCTGCTCGCAAACTATCACATCCATTCTTGGATCGTTTTCACCAATTCGGTGGTAGGTCTTGTTGTGCGTGAATGTTGGGCAGATGAGAACGATGTAGTCGAACTAGAAGCGGGAAGGGCCGTAGATCTGGTCCACCACAAACCTTGATTTGCCTGAATTAGTGGGCCCCACAATGAGAGCGTTGAAGGGTATCTTGCTTGGGTCCATGTTCATATTAAAACTGTACAGATTCCAGCTGTCTGTCCATAATGTTGAACTGGGAATCGGAGATTACGAATACATGGCATTTCACGTCGCCTGAGCCTTCGGCTTTCCGCTCAATTTCCAGCTGGACCTCGTCTGTACTGTTCACAATGCGCTTGCCGCTGCCGTGCATCGACTGATCCGCCATGGTGCGCATGTCCATCACAAGCCCAAAATTATCATCGGTGTAAAATTTTGTCGCATTCATGGGCTTGGTTTTATTTTCCTCTTTCACAAAGAAGCGGCTGGCCTCTTCCCACATGTCCTTGCCTTCGATGCCGTCGTTGAAAAGCATGTTGGGGGAGCCGTTGACCATGACGCTGACTTTCGTCAGATCCGGGAAGATGAATTTTTCTGAATCTCTGTCGCCCGCAGTATACGGCTCTACAAACAGGAGGAGGAGGGCTTTTAGTGACTTCTTTGGGCGTTGACTTTGATGTTGATCCTCTTGTCAGTGCCTTTTTTGAAAGACACCTCTTTGTCATGCATCATGTGGTCGTAAGTGAACTCTTTGCCGCTGGAGTAAACGCTGCGCGCCTCGTCTGCCAGAGTTTTGCTGCGGATAATTTCGTACTCGAGCTGAATGTTGGTCAGCTTGTATTTCAGCTGGGTTGTGTCGGAGCCTCTGACTACATGTATAGCTTCAGCGAGTTTTACATCGAACGTGAGTTCGTTGTAAATGGCCTGGGGGTAGAAAACACCGTGGTCGGTAATGATCTGATGGTCAAGCCTGATCCGGTACTTTTTTCCGTAAACCTCGTTAAGCTTGTTTTCAGCGTCGACGCCCGAGGTTTTCTTGTCTGCCGCGCCTGAACGGATCTTGCATAGATCCTCGCTCTAAATCCCTTCGCGGAGCATGCCGTCTCGCTTTTCCTGCGAAAGGAAAAGGTCTTCGAAAGTTTTGTAGATGTCATAGCCAACCGTGTCTTGCAGGATAGTGCCTGCAAACTTCACGACCAGCCTTTCAACAAGCGCCCGTGTGACGTTCTTGACAAGGAAGTTGTTGGCGTGCCCTCCAGAAAGGTCGATGTCAAAGCGAAGCGCTAGCGAGCCCGGCACCAGAACCTCGTTCTCGTTCAGCTTGGGTACGGAAACATACAGCTTATCCCCGGGGTTGGCTCCGGAGCGGTAAAAGGTGATTCGCTTGACCGCGCACTCAGCCTGCATGGCGTGTAATGTCTTTTCGTTGTACGTTGGGCGAAGGTTCTCTGGCACTGACAATTCGTGTAATAAACCGGCGATTATTTTCTAATTTAAAAATAACATAATTGAAATAAATTATTGCTATGGCGACAGGCGGTGGCGACTTTGGTTACGAAGACCCGGACCTTAACAATCGTGTTGACTACGATGATGACGATGATTAGGAACAAGAGGTTGAGAGAACCCAACCTTTTCAGCCAGGCGCGGCATCCACTCCCTACCAACCTGGCGCCCCCTACCACGTGGGTGAACAAACGGGAAATGCATACTACGCAGCACCAGCAGTCCGGCCTGCCTGACACTTCTTATGCCGAGACATCATTTATGGGGGAAGATACCCCTTTGATTGAAACAGATTCGGAACGGAAAAATGTTTTAGACCGGTTAAAAGCAGTATTCCCCAAATTTTCCACTGAAAAATTTGCAGCTTTGAAAGGCACCACCGGAAAAAACAAGGGTAAAATTGTTGCAATATGTAAGAAAGGAGGTGAGTACAAGATTATGAAAGATGACTGGACAGGCTTCACGAAAAAATTTTTAGACAGCTTCAAAGATCAACTTGGGCCGAATGTTCCAGATATCATAGCTGAAGACCGCGACACCCTCAGAGAACAACACCAAAGACTGACAGAAGCTGAAAACCAACTACAACAGGCAGAAACACTCGCTTCGCAAAGAGAAGAAGAAAAGAAAGAAGTGGAAGCTCTGAGATGTAAAATCGAGAAAACTAATGCTCAGATTGATGCCATTCAGGATCAACAATGTTCGAATCTTGAAAGTGAAGCAGAGCTGCGTAGGCTGAGACTACAGCAAGAGAACTATTAAACCGATATTGAAAACAAGAAAAAAAAATTGGCCTCGCTTACAAAACAAGCAAGAAACAGAGAAAAGGTACAAGCCAAGGTTGGCAGACTCAGTACCAGCCTCGTTGCAAAAGAAAGTGAAACAAACGCCATGGAAGAAAGGCTAAACCAAACAAAACCGTTGGACGACCTAAAAGAGCAGGAAAGCGAGCTGCAGCGCCAAAACGAGGAAGACCAGGCGATCATCCAAGATGAGAACGCCTCGCCCTCCCACAAGGAAGCCGCAGAAGGCAGAGTGGCAGAAAGAAACCAGGAAATCGCGCATTTGCAAACTCAGATTGCGGAAAGGGAAAAAAATGGTGTGACCTTGACCGCTGTTCATCTTGCCGCGTGGGCCACAGTCGGAGCTGTCATCGGAGCCCTCACCCGAGGTTTGAAAGCCACCGGCAAGGCTTTGGGGAAAGACCTAAAAGATATTGGCGCGAGACTTGCTTCTATTCTGCCCGGGCTGATTGGCTCGATTGTGAGCTTTCCTTTCAAAGCTGCGGGCCAAGCCATCGGGTTTCTGGTCGAGCACACCTGGCTGCTTATTCTTGCCGCGGTGGCCTTTTTGTTCGAAAAATTTCTTAATAAGCGGCGTTAACTTTACGGCCACGCCATGAACAGCAAAGCCGATAATCCAACTACACCGACAATTACCGCTGTTTTGTTTATTTCGTGTTGGGGCGTTTTATCTGGAGCCTTGCGGTCTATTTTTTGCGCCGTTGGTGGCGCTTGTTGAGTTTCGACCGAAGCTGATTTCCTTGATTCGGCTGTTAAGGCTTTGTGTATCCGGTTTGAAGGATGGCTATTGGGTGGGTTAATTTTTGACGGGCCGCCTGCCATTAGTTTGAGCGCAGCTTTTTTTGTGTCGGGATTTACCTCGTTGTTCACCCCTAGTTTCATCCCGGAGACCGCCTGTTTCAGCTTGTTGTTGTAACCTATTGTGCTTTCGGTGTTGATTATCATTTGCCCGGGCATAAGCCAGGCCATGGGGGCTACAGCAAGATTGAGCCTGACCTTCGCTTGATCCACCGCGAGCTGGTACCTTTGCACGCTCTTGGCCAGGTCGGGCTGTCTGATCGCGTCTTCCACCAGAACAAGAAACTCGCTTTGGGCTTCTTTTGCTCGGCCACCAGAGCCTAGAATGCTGCTGCGGACGTTCACTTGCGCGCCCAGGATGCAGTAAACGAAACCCTCGAGTGACTGGTTGATTCTCGACAAGCCCACCTGCGTCAAACCGGATGCTGTGTTTGGCGCGAACCAGTCCGCTTGAGCATAAGAAGCAGCATCAGGTTCAATGAAAGAAAGCAGATTTCCTTTGCTTGCCGCACCGCCTTCATCACTGAATTTATAGAACCCTCCTGGATAAGCGGTTCCTGTTTTCAAGGGCCCGTGCCCTGTCACGCCAATGTATACACTTCCAAGACCGTGGTTTGCCCCGTGTGTGAAGCGAAAATCGCTCGAGGGGTCTATACCGAACTCGTCGCATAGCTTTTTGTACGAAGCAATGTCATAATGATTATTCATTTGGCTGAACGTCGGGTCTCCGGGCAAAGCGCTTATGCTCTGAATAGCTCCTAGCTGGTACAAAATGCGCCTGACCGTGAAATACACGTGGAAGATACAAAAAGCTCTTATCTGCGGAGAGAGATTTATCCCGTTGTCAAAGATTTCGCGAGAAACTCCGCACCCTTGGGTCGCGCAGAAAACCGCGAAGTAGAGCTGTTTGCGACCAATATTTCATGTCAGGCCCTCCTAACCAGTGTTTTGATTTGGCTGCAGAAGTGTGCCTGAGTTTGGGTTTTTGAAATATTTCTCGGAATATTGGTCAGGCGTGACGTAGATTTGGATTTCGGCGTTGAATATTTTCTTCAAGCTTGGCGCTCTGCCGCCGAAAGGTTCCGCGGGGAGGGGCAAGGAAAATTTTGAACCAAGTGGCGACAATTGATATGGAAAACCCCCGCTGTCTCCGAAACCTAGCGCTTGTTTCACTTCCACACTCCAATATTTTCTGTCTGATCCAAAGACGCTTTGAAACGAGCCTTCGCTTTCTTTGAAAAACACCTCTGCGGTTGCGTTGTTTTTATCGTCGATGCTTTCTTGCGAAACGAACCGGCTTTTGTCCGCTTTTGGAAAGTGGTTTAAAAAGTTTGTCCACGCCTTTTTCTTCGCGGCATCCGCTTTTTTCACAAACTCAGGATCTTTCCACAAATTCGCCATTGTATTTAAACACAATTTTGTTTGTTAAATATAAAATGGTTGTTCTCAGTACTGTCACGCAAGAGAACGGAGGGACTATCTATTTTGAAGAGCCGATACCGAAAGTACATTTCATGAAACTTATATCTTGTAGTTTATTCAACAGCTGGGACACTTTAAAAAAGGAAGGTTCAGCCACCTTGGGAGATAAAGACAAAGATAGAGCTTTATCAGTTAGTAAATTACTCACAGGGCATTATAGTTTAGAAAGATTGGCAAAAGAATTAGACGGTCTGTTCGACAAATATCAATATAAAGATTTGCAAACAGCAA
This sequence comes from Orbicella franksi, assembly GCF_964199315.1. NCBI lineage: Eukaryota > Metazoa > Cnidaria > Anthozoa > Scleractinia > Merulinidae > Orbicella > Orbicella franksi. Next base: position 23,405,053 of record NC_138152.1, on the reverse strand, counting down.
TAAACCAACCTGTTGGCCAGCTTGTAATCAGAAATTTTGGGGCTGGAGCAAAACCTATTGAACTTGATCGCGATTTAGCCAATTTGCTTGGTATTGGGCGAAAGTTGCAGCCTATAACCTTCGTAAAAAGGCTTACATCTCCAACGACATATTTTATTCATTGTGATTTGATCGACACAGAACGGAATCTGTTCAACGGCAAAAAGTCAGATGTCTTAGCCCTGTTTGATGTTAAGGGGAAGCCTTTCGAAAAGGTAAGCTACCAGGGTTCTCCGCAACAGGTTTTGCGAGACTGCTCTATAGACGAGTTTATAAAAAGCATCACCATTAGCGTCAAAGATGAAAAAGGCGAACTCTTTGATTTCTTCTTTTTGAATTAGAGTTAAATTAAATTTCTTTATATACAATGTCTTCTGCAAATGTGTTAACTCCAAGCGCGCCGCCTGCCGAGCCTCTCTGTCCAGTACTTTCGACGCCTTCTGAAAATTTCCGCTTGCAAAAGATCAACGAGACTTCCAACACTTTGGACGCTGAGGTCGGCCACTATCACCTCGTTGCTAAAAAATACAAACGAGAAAGTTCGTTAATTGGAGTGCCGCCGTCTCCAGTGTTCTCTCGGCAGCGTTTTCCAGCGCTAGTTTTGGCTCTGCTCTGTCTGTGGTTGGCCTGCCGGCAACAGTTCCTTTAGGCGGCGCTGGGAGGTGTTTGGCTCTCGTTTCGTCGGGACTGATAATCGCCAGCAAAAAACTCGATTCGAAAATAAAAAAAACACCAAGAGATTACCACGCTCGCTGTTGCCAAGCGGGATTCAATCAACAGATTGCTCTCCAAAGCTTTCAATAACAACGAAGTGTCTTCCCTCGACTTTGACACCATCCTTTCCGAGTTTCAACGGTATAACGCACTCAAGGGACAAGTCCGAGCAAAGATGCTATGCCAATCGTCAAAGGGAAAGCTTACTGAGGCCGATGTTAAGAAACTGGAGAAAGACATCCGGGGCAGACTTGAAGCTGAACGGATAAAAAAATAACAGGTCCCCCCGCTTGGAACTGACTTTTAGAAACGGACGGTTTTATCTGCATATTATAAAAACATGATTGTCTGCTTCCACTTAGTTGCGTTTCTCGCCCACGAATATTTCACACCTGAGTGGCAAAAAAATGTTCGTGATATTACTCGCGAGGTCGTTTCTGGTATGCTTGAGGCGGATTCTTTTGATGGCGATGAGGTTTTTTACTAGTAAACGACCGCCTTTTTCACTAACGCTCCCTGCCAAAACGGAACCACTCATGCCAATCATAACCATACCAGGAGCATACTTTTAAAAAATCCTTGTACTCAGGTCTAGCTTCTGTTAGCTACATCGGCCGGCTTTGCGATGTTTTATGAACAGTTCCCTCCCTTTCGAAACAGGGGAAACAACAACCCTCGAAATAGCAGTCCGGATATTCAAAGCATATTATCCTTGGTACAATCTGCTGCATGTGTCGACAGAAAGGAAGTTTTGAAATATGCTCGTGTACCTTGTCCCAACCCAAAACCTTTTTTTCCCTTATTTTTGTTGCGATATACTCCTTGTAGATTATCTCACGATGCTCTGGAGGGAGGTATTGAATACAAGGTGCAATCGGTTTGTTATGAAGATTTTTACTTTTGAGTTTACGAGCCTCTGAATATGCCGCTCATTTGCGATCGATTTTGGCCGATTTGGGGCATCGAAACGAAAAAATTGCGCAGAAAAATAATTTTTGATTTATCAAACTTAAAACAATATTTTTGTAACTAGTGCCCATAAGGCTTCATTCTGGGCGAGTTTGAAGAATTTCGATTTTTTCGCTATTTCCAACTCTAGTTGATATTTAGGCGAAGCTGCTCTTAAAAGTAAAAGTAAAATTATAAAATATACTCTATACTTAACAGGCAATCAGTGTAGTTCTTGCAAAACAGGCTTAATATGGCCATATTTGCGGCTCGATGTTTTTAACTTAGCTGCTGCGTTCTATACTCCCTGCAGTTTAGTTATTTCACAAGTCCACAAGGAAGTCCATTACAATAGTCAATTCTGCTTGTGACAAAAGCTTGCAGAACCATTTCTAATTTATTTATAGCTTAAAATTTACTTATTTGCTTATATTGTGGAGCCAAAAATATGCTGTGCTACAAGACTTGAAATATGGGTAGATATGGAGAAGTTAGAGTCAAACCAGGAGTCAAGATTGCGCACATCAGACACGGGCTTAATGTTTGTTGTGCCAACACGGACTGTGTTTGTTTGGCCCTTTACCCCTCCCGGTGCATAGGCCACCAATAACAACTCTCGAGTCTCCTCTGTCCTGAGCTATCCTTTCAAGATGTTTCCATGTGTGTCCAGTCCTTTTAATGTCCTTTTCAAGCTCCCGCCGCCAGGTGTTCCGTGGTCTCCCTCTCTTTCTTTGACCTTGGGGGTTCCAGTTCAGGGCTTGACGGCCAATGCTACTAGGTGGTTTGCGAAGCGTATGGCTAAGCCAGCTCCATCTCCTTCGTCGGATGTCCTCTTCCACTGGAGTTTGCTGCGTCCTTGCCCATAGGTTCTCATTGCTGATAGTCTCTGGCCAATGGATTCTTAGGATTCTACGTAAGCACTGATTAATAAAGGTCTGGATCTTCTTCATCGATGCCTTGGTTGTCCGCCATGTTTCTGCTCCATACAACAATAAAGACTTAACGTTTGAGTTAAACAAACGTACCTTGGTGGATGTACCGATTTCTCTGGAGCACCAGACCTTGTTTAGCATGTGAAATGCTGATCGTGCCTTGCCGATCCTAGTTTTCACATCTGCGTCTGTTCCCCCACTTTTGTCCATTACACTGCCTAAATAGGTAAAAGACTCAACTTCCTCCAGTTCCTCCCCTTCAGTTTTGACTGGCTCATCAGCGACTGCATTGATCCTCATGATCTTTGTCTTCTGTTTATTGAGCGTCAGTCCTACTTGCATTGAGGTGCGATGCAGGTCCGATGTTTTTTCCTGCATCTGCTGATGATTGTGTGACAGAAGCGCTAGATCGTCCGCAAAGTCCAGGTCGTCCAACTGCGACCACAAGGTCCACTGGATCCCGTTTCTTTTCTGGTTTGTGACAGCTCTCATGATCCAATCTATAGCCAAGATAAACAGAAAGGGTGACAGCATCCATCCCTGCCTCATCCCGGTCCTAACCTCAAACTTCTCTGTCAGTTGCCCCTCGTGAACCACTCTGCAAGACAAACCCTCATAAGAGTTCCGAATCAGATTGACGAACTTCATAGGTACACCATAATGTCGGAGCAGCTTCCATAATGTCTCCCTGTCTAGGCTATCGAAAGCCTTCTCGTAGTCGACAAAATTTACGTAAAGGAGGGAGTTCCATTCAATTGATTGTTCCACTATAATTCGCAGTGTTGTGATCTGGTCGGTACATGACCTGCCTGGCCTGAAGCCGGCTTGCTGATCCCGGAGGTTGAGATCTACCGGCCCTTTCAACCTTTCCAAGATGACTCTGTTCAGTACTTTCCCTGGCACAGACAGGAGTGTGATCCCTCTATAATTTGAACACAGGCCAAGGTCTCCTTTCTTGGGGATCTTGATCAGGAGTCCTTCCTTCCATTCTGAAGGGATCTCTTCTTCTTCCCAGATTTTCTCAAACAATCCATAGAGCATCTCAGCAAGCATCTCTGGATCTACCTTGAGTGCTTCCGCTGGAATCTCATCTGTGCCTGCTGCCTTGCCATTCTTCAGTTGTTTGATGTCCTTCCTGATTTCTTCCCTGGTGGGCTTACCACAATCAATTGGCAGGTCTACCCTTGCACACGGACTGTACAAGGGTCAATTTTCAACAGTTGTTTTCGAGATCCGACAATAAGAAATTCAGTCTTATCATCATTAATTTTTTAGTTTGTCCTGGTACATCCATTTTGTTCAGTCACTAATGCATCTTTCCATGGCGCCACCGCCTCTGCCTGATCCGTCGGACTGTTGGGCTTAAAATACAAGTAGAGTTGAGTGTCATCAGCGAAGCAATGAGCGTCAGGTAGGTGCGCTTGCGTAAACCACAAAAAGAAGCGGATCTAGACAGCTTCCCTGTGAAACACCGAAGCGCAAATCGGAGCTATCTGATTTATCTCCATCGAACAAAGTACACAGGCTACGCCCCAACAAGTATGACGAAAACCACTCTAGAGCCTTCCTGCGTATACCAAAGCTTGTGTTCAAGCGTCTGAGTAAAATTGCATGATCCACTGTGTCTAATGTGGCACTTAAATCTAACAGGACAAGTAGCGTAACGCGCTGCGAGTTCGTATTTAAAAGAACATCATTAGCGACCTTGACTATATAACGCTGTCTCCATACTGTGGTGCCGACGATATGCAGATTGCAACAGCGTGTAAAGACCTGATTGGGGTAACCGGACGATGTGGTCGTATGTCTGATTAAATACAGCACGCTCTGAAAGCTTACAGATGTCGGCCAAATTGCTCACGGGAGGCAAGTTCTTTTAAAAACACTGAATGAAGGCCAAATTTCTTTAGCAGAGGTATAACCACACCCTCTTTCCAGCTTACAGGAAAAATTCCTGAATCCAACGAGATGTTTATTATTTTCGTAATCACTGGAATAAGAGGCTCAATGGAGGACTTTAGTAAAGGTGTGGGGATGGGATCAAGACAGCAAGATGTAGATTTAGAGTTCACGATAAGCCTCAACACATCGTCTTTGGTCAGTGGCGCAAATGTTTCAATGAATAATGGAGTTGTCGATTCGCTATTGGTACCATTATCATCCGGGACAGCACACTGATCAAGCTCATCTCGTAGTTGAGAAACATTTTGCACAAAGTACGTCCCCAAGTCATTTGTAAGCGCTGAGTTATCCGCAAAGTCTGAAAAGCATAGTGTGTTCTTTTTCACTAAAAGTCTTTCGCAGCTCGGAATAACTTTCCTTGATGATCAGCATTTTGATCAATGAATTCAGCGAGAAAAGCTGATTTAGCTTCTTTTAGCACATGCGTGACATAATTTTTGTGTCTTTTAAATGAGTCCAGATCAGCGGTGGTCCCATTAGACCTAAATATTCTTTCGGTGGCCTACGCTCTCTCTTGGCTTCGCCGATTTCATCCGAGTACCAAGGCACTTGAGGCCTAACTGTCACAGTTCTGGTCTTAAGAGGAGCATATCGATCTAGAAGTTTAGCTAGTGTAATGTTATAGCAGTCTACCAGCTCGTTAGGTTAGGATGGAGGGTCCTGACACAATCTAGAGGCAGACAGATGCTCCATAAATGCTGTAGTATTGTGGAGTGTTATTAAGACGGCTGCAACTTCAAGCAATGTTACAACTGCTTTGGTTACGAACTGCAAGGCCGGAAGTGGAAGCCGGTATTTTAAACACGCATTGGCTAAAAACATCGGAAAATTGGAGTAATCGACAGTAGGAAACCCCAATGATTCCATCTCCCGCAGCTGGTGTATCAAAGATAACTTTCAAAGGCGCAATAACGAATATTCGACGCATTTCCGTTCACTTCTTATCAAGAACAAACATTTAATAAATCAAACTAGTTTTCCCCATTTCCCGTAGGCACAAGTGCTAGAATTAGCTCCTCCAGCTAAAAGAGCAGTCACGACCGATTCTTTCTCGGGTTTTAACGTAAATTTTATCACGCTGACGAGATTAACATCTCGCAATGCCCTTGCTAATGCATCTTCGTTCACTATTGTTGTCCGGTTTTGATGAATTTGTGCAACTGACAATGAAGAAGAAATGTTCACAAAAATCAAACAAAAGCAAATTTCTTCGCCAAGGTTAGAAAACTCAGATTCGCCCGTCTTTGCATTTAGCTGGTACCTAGCAAGAGGGCAAAGAGGCAGTAGTTTTATTTTTCCGAGAAAAACGACATTTTTGATCTAACCTTCAGACTCAATTTAGCGAGTCCCAAAAGGGCTGAAAATCACCCATTTTTATTCCATTCGCATTTCTCGACTGTTGTGCGCAAAAAATTAATACAACCAACTTATTGCAAAACTATTCTTTGTCCAAAAAGCACAATTTCAATAACATTGGATTAATCTAATTCATTATTTGGCTGTAAACATTTTGACCACGTCCCATATCTAGGAATTCCAAAAGATTTTAGATTCCAACTATTCTAGGATAGGTCTTGCAATATATGTAAAGTTTAGTTTGGGCAAAAGATTAGGCACTCGTCAAAAAAAAGTATTCAAAATCGTTCACAAAAGACACAAAATCACGCCAGTGGCAATCGAATGCGTGACCAGAACTATCATCGCTGTATTGGCATATTACTTCAGTTCGAGACGTCAGCATTACTAAGCTATAAATAACATAAACATAGTGATAATAACATGTTCAACTTCTTCGGTTTGTAATATCCTGAATCTTGCAAACTGATGATAGCTTCAGCGGCGTTCTCGTCAGTAATCATATCCCACTTAGAAAAAAAAAAACACTTACTGCCAAGCTCATATATGTATTGTTGTATGTATCATCTATCTGTGTCATTTGTATCGTTTTATTCAGCCAGTAGTAACTGCTAAAGCGTTATTTAATATGTGACTTTCGGGTTGCCATTTTGAACTCGTTTGAAAGTGAAGATGCGCCGATTGTACGTTACGACATCATTTTTACATGGGGGTGAGGATCGTGATTTCAGAGCTTTTAACAGAGTTACTTTACTTTGTTTGAATTTTAAGCCAGAAAGACCTGGTTAGTGTGTAGTGTTTTATCGCGTTACCTAAGAAAAGAGGCCCTGAGTTTAAACTAACATCGAGATATCGGAAAAATTCTAATGCTTTTTCTTTCGGCAATAACCCCAACCCCACCACTACCCTGTGTGCGAAGACTTTGGCTGGACAAAAGACGCGGAGCGATCGAAGATGGCGGCTTATTTGTTGTTGCTAATTACTGGGATTTCTCCCTGAAAGTAGGTTGAATGATTATACCGAACAGCACAACGAAAAACGTAAGAGCATCTGCATAGGAACTTGGTGTTACTGAGCGATTTTGGGGATTCAAATTCACCAGACGAATGCGTACAGGCTATGCAAACCTAATGGAACACCGTTGAAATTTCACGTTAAGAATCTTGTTTGACAGTCAAGACACGATATCCGAGCTAAGTTGAACATATTTATGTTGTTTTATGCTTAAGTGATGCTGATAATCCCGTGATATTTTGAATTGAAGTGATTTAATGACAAAAACAATGGTAGTACTTTTGGTCACGCATTCGACCGCTAGGGTGTTTTTAATGCTTTTGTGTATGATTTGAATAATTTTTTGACGGGTTCCTAATCATTTGCCCAAACTAAACTTTACATATATTGAAAAACCTATCTTAGTAGTATAATTAAAATCTAAAATCCTTTGGAATTCCAAGACACGGCACATGGTCATGATCAAAATAACAATTCTTTTCACCGACTGACTAACTCATCGTTGTAGAACACTTTGGTTTTGTTTACCGCTTACTAATCAGATTAATATAATATTCTTGAAATTGTGCTTTTTTTGGACAAGGAATAGTTCTGCATTAAGTTGGTTGTATTACAACGTTTCTGCGCTTTACAGTTGTGACTTGCGAACCGATTCAAAATGGTCGATTGTCGGCCTAGTTAGAACTCCTTAGATTGATGTCTGGACGTGTAATCGATGTCGTTTTACTCTGAAATACCAAGACATTTGAAGAAAAACTACATAGCATTTGTACTTTTACTAAGACCTACGTATATGAAACAGTAAGGCAGATTCTAATTTTTAAGCCTTACCAAACTATTTTTGATTTCTGTAAACATTTGCTGTTAATAATACTCAGTGAGTATTATCCAATGGGAATTTTGCGTTCGCCAGCGAACGCAGAAATAATCACAAGAGAGTTGTTATAGCAGGCGTTCTTCCTTTCTCCCAGCCGCCCTCTTTCCCCATTTCACACCTGCTACGCAGGCTAGGCGTTTTTGTGCCAATTCAATCACTCTAAATCGAAGTTTCTTTTTTTTTTTCATCACGATTGTCGTTCCCTTCGTGACAATCTTGCCACGATGAAAAGCTAATAGGGGATTGGGAACTGGCTTGTAACTTTCACACCTGGGGTTCCCTTAGTTTTGCAGTATCCACACGCTGCCGCCGGGTTTCTGGCTTAACAAATTTGAAGTTTGCCTTTAAGTTTTTGGAAAGCACCATTAATCAACAAAAAAATATTGAACTGAAAGATTGTAAAGTTATTCCGAAAAGAACATCTGATGCGTATGGTCATGATATCGATTACCGCTGTGGACTCAGAATTTTTCGCTTCGATGCTTGTAGCAAACTGAATACAATTTAAATACAGATAAAATGTTGACTTAAATCTTCTCAACAAAAATTTACGTCAAAAAGGTTATTTCCGGATACTAACAGGTATATTGTACATCGTTTTTCGAACTTTAACATTCTAGCAGTTCGATTCTCCATCAGCCTGCAAAAAAGGAAGAAAGCAAGAACAGACTAAGCACCGCTTTCATGACAATGAACGGAGATAAAAGTGTTTTGCATCGCGTTGGGTTTATTATGCTTTTTTTGTTTGTTTAAAACAGGTATTAGCAATGGAGGCTTCGCTATAAAAGCAGTACTAGTTACACAAGTTACAGATATTATAGAAATATACAGATCATGTTTTGTTTTATTTCTTTTTGTGATTCTTGTTTAATATCCTTTTTTTGCATGTTAATGTTCATAGTATTCTTTATCCCTGTTGGGCTGCCAGTAATGTCTGGGGGAGGGGGAGGGGGGAAACGTGAGCCTGCGGATTAATCGAAAAGCAGTACCTCGATGGGCTCTAAATTTGAGATTACAATATGGTCATGTGAAAGCGGTCAGCGGATATCTTGTTTTGACAGGTCTCAATTGACCATAATATGGATACCCAGTATCAAAGATTTACTCTAGGTGACGGTCAAATGCTGTAGAGGGCGCCTTTCCGTGTGAAACGAGATGCTGTAACGCAGCTTACGGAGTAATAGGTCTAACAATCCAATGCGTTTATTCAGCAACAAAGTTATGATGACTTTCGGTTTACATATCGAAGATAACAAGATATCTCACCAAAGGACTGCCAAAGACTGTAAAGAAACGTACTTGAAAGGGACTTCAGGTGAAACTAAACTGGTAACGAAGCTACAAACACGTTTCGAATAAAGGGCGTGTCGAAACATTCTCCTTAGCACAAGGAGCTCTAACTCAGAGTCCCGTATCTAAAACTAAGGCATGACGGGATGCGTTACGCAATATACACGACTGAGAAGACGTTACACGGCTCCCTTCACACATTGTAAGAATGTTTCAAAGTGTTAATTAATAAAGAAATATCAAAACTTAAAGTGTTCTCAGAGTTTGATTAATGTTAATCTTTCCTATATGAAGAATCAGTTTAGGCTCCCGGACGTGGTCGTACTCCGGTAGTAGTGGTTCCTTTATCAGTGTCAGAATCAGTTGTCGCTCTCTTCTTCACTTAGGCGTTAAGTCGGGATCAAACTTTGTGGATGGGTCTTTAAAAGAACTTCTTTTTCCCAGACTGAATGACAAGGAGGAGGATCTAGGGAACAAGTCCGTCTTCACTGGGATAGACTTCGGTTACTCTGGAAAGTGGCCACGGGTTCCTAAGACAGGATTCGTCACGAATGAGGACAACATCACCAACTTGACTGTCGGAGCTAACATTATTCCATTTCTGACGTTTCTGTTGTAGCAGACAATACTCTTGTTGAATTCGGGGCTAAAAAAGGTCTTTCAGGTACTGAATTCTGCGCCATCTTCTTCTTGAGTAAAGCTCTGGTCGCGAAAAGTTACCCGGAGGGGGTAAAACTACTTTTGCTTCAAGAGTAAGCAGGTGACTTGGCGTGATTGGCTCAGGTGCCTCTGGATCTGATAATTTTTCCATTGGATGCGGATGGCATGTTCAACTTGAATTCGATTAGGTCACAATCTTGGGTTAGGAGGAAGTTCTTCACAGAATCGGTGTTTACTTCTGTCAAGGCAGCGTTGAGCTCAGTTTTCCCTCCTACGAAGTTCGTCCCTTGATCGCATCTCATCTCGCGGACTTTGCGTCTTTGGTTGATGAATTTTCTGAGCACGATGCATGTAATAAATGCATTCGCCTTCATTGAATTTAAGGTCTCTAAAGAGTGTAGCTCGGGAAGAAAGACAGGTAAAAATTAGTCCCTAGCGATTGAGTTCTTTTTGACCTTCTTTAATGTACCATATTGCACTTTCGAAGCTGGTGGGAAACAGAGGAACGTCCGTTTATAATCCAATAACCAGCTTGTCTAAGCGCGTTGTGCGTTATGCCACAGCCTTGATGACCTTGTTCTTGACTGTGATACTGTCTGATCAGAAGCGCAGTTACGTGACTCTTCTTGGGCATAACAACGGTGTGTTTCATTTCATATGCTAAGGCAGCTTTCTGGAGGTGGTCTCCTGCTCTGAGCAATTCTCTTTCGTCGAGAAATGGGTCAAGTCTAAAGAGTGAGCTGGTCTGCTTCAGCTTTTCATTTCTGTTGTGGGCATTCTGGCGGTTCTGGAACATGCCATTCTTGCTGCGAGGTTCTGGACAGGTAATACATCATGACGAAGATCCAAATCTTTCAAGTCTTTGGAGCGATCTTCAATGGGAATGGCTTCCAGCACAATTTTACTGTTACTAGCAAAATTGTGTAAGCTCAAATTGACGGATGCACACATCAATTGTCTGTTTCTGATGACATCAATGGCACTTTAAGATGTATTAAAAAACTTTAAATCTATCGTCTACAAAGAAGTCGTTCTTAAGAAAGTTTGCAGCTTCCTAACAAAACTGCTCTTGACCAGTTTCAGCAGTTGATTGAGGCCAAAATTGGCGACTGACAACCCCAAACGGATAGACATTCGTGCGATATTCACAAATTTGGCCATTCAGATTGTTGTCTTTAAACCACAGAAATCTCAGAAAGTCTCTGTGCTATGGATTGACGTGAAAACTATGAGACATCTGTTCGATGTCACATGTTACTGCTGTGCGTTTTTTACGAAAAAACACACAGCGAGAGTACACCAATCAGACCATTCATCACATTGGGTCCTTGTAAGAGGTGTCTCTTGAGAGACTGATTTTGGAAATGGCACTGCAGTTGAACACTATACGTGTCTGGTCTGGTTTCTTAGGGTGTTAGATGTCAAAATGTGGGAGGTACCAGTCACCTTTCCAGCGTTGGTCCTCTTTTCCTCTGGTGGGATCAGTCTGGCATGATTCTTGTTGAAGATCTTCTGGATGAACTCAGTGCAATGTCATGTTTTAGTGTCTTGCCATTTTTAAGGAGCTTCCTTTTTATGCCAAGTAGCCTTTTCATACATTGCTTAAGGTTGTTCGGCAAAATTACGTCATCTATTTTGAAAGATAGCGGCATCTTCCAGTTTCCTTTTTCATTCCTGTGAAGGATGGTAATGAGAATGCTTCGGAAACGTTTGTCCTCCACTGGCTCACCCTATTCGGTACCTGGAATGTTTCGGGTGTGGTGAAGCTCACTGTATACGTAGTCCAACTGCATCATGCCTTTAACTTGCTGGGCTGAAGTTATATCTTTGAGATAGTGTCTTGGTGCAAAGGAGACTTTACAGAGTCGTCTTTGGCACTGCTGCTTGTTCCTCTTTGACATTGTTGCTTGTTGGGACATTGCAGTGCTTCTGAAGGCTTTTTTGCTGCCTTGTAATGTCTTCTTTGTTGTCTAGACACACAGGACCAATGGCTGTCCAGACGAACATTTCCTCTTCAGTCCAACGCTCACTTTCTTTGGCGTAGATGAGGCTGGATTGCAGATGGAATATTAAGGCCAATTAGCAAGCCTATCTCTACATCAGACTGATTATGGATGCGATGTGCCATCTCTTCTAAATGTTTCCAAGACACAGCTATTTCTGGTGTTGCTATGTCTTCTTGACTGACTGTTATTTTCTCTAGAGAATATGTGAATAGAACGTTAATAAACTTGTGCAGATTGTCAATGTCCTAGATGCGCAGTCCGTTGACTCTCCGTGTGCGAACACTGTTAACGCCTGTAATCGTACTTATTTCCAGGCTCACTTCTTGGCCTTCCACTCCTGCTGTTCCAGCAGGGAATCTGTAATAAAAATATCAGGCGACTGGTCGTCCAGTGCTGCATAGGTTGGTACCTTTTCTGGTGAAAAACTTCAAGACTGTTCGTGCGCAGTAGCGTGCAGGCTGGCTTCGTCCACAAACTTGAGAACAGGCTGACTTAGCTTGGCTGGTGCCTTTCTTTTTGTCTCTGGTCGGATCATGCTGTATAGAGTGCGTATAATTACCTGTCAAAATCTAAACCTTGGAAAGTGCTGAAAGCTGTTTTGAGCCACCTTTTATTTATAAAAGACATATGACGTCATCTGTCCATGTTATGGACCTGAACTGGAGGGATTTCTTTAAAAACTGCCTTGAATACTCTAGGTTTTATTGCCATATATGTAGTTTTTAGGTACAAAACGTTACACAAAAGCCTCCTCCTGTAAATAAATATTGGGTACATTACAGTTGAGAATCTAGGCCACCAAGGCCGATCACTGATTCAAGGTTCAGTATTTTCAGCTTCGTCCGTAGCAAATATCTGTCAAAATAAAGGGACACAGAGCGCAAACAATATTTGCAATGTAAAATACAAAATCGTTTATAAAGCACTGAAAGATTGCAAAATATTGTCGTAAAGGTTATCAACTAATGGTCTTTTTTGTTTAAAACCTTGTTTTTTCGTGTTGCAATACTTGTTGTTTGGACCCTTGTTTAACTAAATTATCTATATGTAAACTTTTTAATTAAGGTTCGAGAATATAGAACAAATATTAAGTGTACTGATTCACGTAGAATTTACCAACATGAGATGCATCTCATCAAAGCCTCATGAACCTGCATGACCAGCATGTCATTAAAACAGTTCTGGATTGATGGCTCACTGATTCAGTTGTTATCACTTCATGTCGAACCAAGTGGTCTAGTCATCTTGGATATAATACTGATATAAGTGCATTAAGAAATAACCTACATTAGTAGATGAGGGGCGCCACGTCTGAATGCTTCTGGTTCGATTGTCTCTATTGGATTATCCGACAACATTCTGGAACAATAACAGGTAGGATATAAGATGGGAAACTAGCATAACGAGTAGCTAAATGTTCAGTTGGTGTGCTGGATATTGTATGCCAACGCTGTGCAGTTGTTTGTCAAATAAATAATAATAATAATAATATTAATAATGATAATAATAATAATAAAACATTGTTACTTATGCATCTTTTTTTCAGCAGGCAGTTATCAGTTGCAGGTCACGTCGTGGGCTCTCGACCGATGAAAGGAAAGCCAAAGTACATCAAACGATAAAGAATATTATCATTCGATGCCGTTTTTTCGCAATCTTGTGCCAGTGATAGTTAGCACGGTGCCGTTTACTTTGTCAATTCAACTAGTTTACTTCTCATTACTTACATGATCTGTTCTTCATCGCTAACTCGATCCGTATACACATCATAGAAGGCTCGGTAAGGAATATTTTTCAATCCGTTTCCAAACACAAATCTAAAGGTTAAGAAAATGAGATTACGAAAGGAGAAGATAAGGGGACTGTGTGTATAATTCACTATTAGTTTCATCTGGAGTTAGGATGGAGTTTTATTTTCTTCTGCAGTTATCAAGAACCTTAATTTATCCAAGCACTTCTTTACTTCCGCAGAACGCTCACAGATGTGCGATTATACAAAATTCACTAGAATAAAAAAATACTTTTTCAGCAACGATGTTTCGTACCAGCAAAAATGTTAATGTAAATGTAAAATGAAACCTAATTCTTTTTTTTTACGCTTGATGGAATGAGAGTTGATGGTCTATTCTAAAACTTTGACAATTTTTCCTCTTAAAAGATTAAGCAATTAAAGATGGCGGGGTTTCTCAGAGGATTTCACTCGTTCACCGTGTTCGAAGGAAAATTGCCCTCTTAGCATGTGATCTTAATATATTGTTCTCCTTATTCAAGGCTGCGTTTGAAAGACACTCTATGCCGAGCAATAAGGCTATGTATTCAACAGCAACAAGACAGGGCAGAGGAATTGGTGCTTATGCAGAAGTTTCTAAGATATTCTTCACGTATAAAATCATTTTTTTCCGTGGGTAATTCTAATTGAAAAGCGCATAAAACCTTACTTTTTTTCCTGTCACTGTAAATTGGTTATTTTAGACCTTTATTAGTAAAAAATTTTGAACATGAAAAAAAAAAAAAAAATAAAAAATAATAATAACATAATAAAAATACATTTGATACTCATATATTGCTTTGAAATACATACAGATATTGAGCATAAGTGGTAAACGTCTTATTTGAAATGATGTCTATCGAGTTATGCTGCAAACTCCTAGAAATCGACGAAAATAGTTATTCTATGGGTCATCTTTTAACATACTTGTAGTGAACAATTGTTTCCTTATTACTCGCTTAGTAAGGGAAAGCGCGAATAGCAAATCAAAGCACATAGTCTACTTCAGTTATGCTATAAAAGCTCCTCTTAGGTAAAGATACTTACAAAATACTCGACGCTTTGCAGAAATTCTGCGGCAAGTATTCAATTTCGTTGTAGGAAAGATCTCTGCAGATCGAAAAAACGGCAACAGCAATGAGAAAGAAAAAAAATCGGAAAAACACTTCTGGAAAAACAAAAGTAAAATCAACACCAGAGTTTAGCAAAAATATTTTGGTAACTTATAGTAGCTTCGACGATTTTAAATGGAGCATTTGTGACATAATTCCACTATAACCGAGTGCACCTCGCTCTCTCCTTAGATCTTGACAGTCAGGCCCTGATTGCTAAATTTTATGGTGCAGAAGAAAAAGCGCAGTTTTCAGTTTTTTACTTTGCTTAACTTAAGAACAAACAAGTCAATGGATGGTCCTTCTGAAAACTGCTTGACTTTGTTTTCCTCAAATCTCGAGAAAAAATATAAATGTCACCCCCTCCCCCACCCCCCGCCCCTTTAGGTCAATAACGGTAGCCGCAGTAGCGGCAAGTAAGGTTCTTCAAAGGGAAAAAATGTAGAAAAGAAAAAGGGAAGAAGAACCTGCCCGTATCGCTAACAATTCTGAATGAGGACACCCTTCAAACGAGAGTTGAGAAAAGTATTCTTGGAGATTCTCGAAAATGAGGAAATAAATGTTGATATGCACTATATTGGAATCTCGAAGTATCTCTCACTCTTTAATTAGTACTCGCTCTTTAATTAGTATAGGTTATCTTATGAATGCCAGTGCAACTGAGGATTTGCACTTCAAGTGATATTTGAAAATTCTCTCAAAATTGCATTGCAGTGCAAATTAAAAATTTACGATTAATTTGCGTGCTCTCAGCCAATCACAAAAAAGGTTTATTTCGTAGTCGTATAATAAGTTTTTTCAATTAGTACTCGTTCTTTAATTAGTATAAGAATTCTCTTTTATCGAATACTTTTCGTTGGTTTGTTTTTCAGGCTAGCTTTTTTTCCCCAATTTATGGGATCGCTTTAATTTTTTGACTACTTTTTTATTATTACTTAACCTATTAGCCTACAACAAAAGGGGAGGAGGGCACGAAGGGCTCATGCTTATTTAATTTCGAACTTGTGTTTCCCAACAAGCATTATTAAAGCAACAATAATAATCGCCGAAATCGGTTATCTTATGCCCTGTTTACAAGCAGGTAGTGTAATCCTAGTGCCAGGTTTACCCAAGCAAGAAGATCAAATATAACCCGCGTTTACAGGCAAGGCAGGCTTACCCTACTACCCGGGATAACTCTAGCCGGTCACGCTTAATTTAAGACACAACCGATATTAATTTTATTACCAAACCTATTGACACTTGGATTACTTAGTTTATCAGTTCTACTGAAGTCATTTCGATTTCTAAACTAACTTAAAATCTTAGATAGCAATTTTGCTGGGGATGTGGGGATGTGGGGATGTATTTGATAGCAAAACTGTCAACAATTCTGTAATCGAATATTTTAGCGACAGTAGCGACAAACATTATTTCAAAAATTTCGTCTCAAAATGTCATTATTCGACCTCTTCCTATCCAAAGCGAAACTAAGGCAAATTGTGAATGAATATGCACTTTTTTAAAATCACAATTCGTTTGTTCTACCGGTAATTTATCATCATTATCTTGATATATATTTTGATACATATATTTTATTTCATCATATATGTTTTGCCCTGGATAGGCGAGTTGTCCCTAGCAGAGCGTTTAAAGGGCAGGTAGGATAATCCTGGTTCCAGAGTGACCCTAGTGCTCAACTAGGCTTATCCTAGTGGCAGGGTAACCCTAGCTGCATTGTAAACACGTCTATTAAGAAAAAAGGGAAATGTGGGAGTGCTAAGGTAATCCTCTTACTAGGGTAACCCTCTTACTAGGGTAACCCTCTCACTAGGGTAATCCTCTTACTAGGGTAACCCTCTTACTAGGGTAACCCTCTCACTAGGGTAACCCTCTTACTAGGGTAACCCTAGCACTAGGGTAATGCTAGCTCTATGGTTACCCTACCTCCTTGTATACAGGGCCTTACTTAAGAATTATGGAACAGCAATTATTAAAAAGGAAACAACATTTTTTTCATTTTACAGAACATTTTTCTACATTTCTATGCGATCTTCAGTTGCAAATATTCGACGGTTGTACATTTGAATTTTCACTGTATACTGATTGCGTTATAGAATTACGCCACAAAAATTTTACGTTAACAATTTGAATATTGGAATACGCTGGGAACAAAGGCTGCGCGCGCGCCAACGGTATTAATACAGAATAAAAAAAAGTAAAATAAACAAAAAATGAAAAAGAATTAAAAAGAAAGAGACAAATCTAAGTGCCTCAGCTGTCGGTTTAGAGTTAGAATTTCCCACTTAATATACAGCGGCTCTTTTATCTTAAAGTGCCACTAACCCCGAAAGTTTTATTCCTTTATTAAAATATTCTAGTTTACGTTTCTCTGATTACTTTAGCGAAAAATTATCGCCATTAATAAAATCCCTGCGTTTCTACGGGCTTTTGAACATGTAATTTCTATGTTCACGACCGCGCAAAGTGGGATCTGTGTCGTTCTACTAGTGACGTGGAAACATTTTGCAGGTATGCAGGACACCTATCATATATGAACTCAGTTAAATGACCTTGCTCTCCATGAGGTCTCGTAGCTCAGTGGATAGAGTGCCCGTCCGGTGTTCGGGAGGTCATGGGTTCGATTCCTGTCGGGGACTCAGAATTTTTCTTTGTCCCACGCTCGTGTCATGTTGATTAATTCCCTTCACATTTCATTACCGAGCTTAAAATTCACCATCTTTATTAACTTATCAATTTGGGATTATTTGTGATTCATATTTTATCAAAACTGGACAAGATTTTTAAGCGAAAGAACTGTATAATCTAGCATTACAATTCGGAGTCTAGCTACGATTTGGAGGGCTGCGATGTATATATATATTTTTTCCATTTTGAAGTGCGGCTCGCCAGTCGAGAGCGCCCATTGTAATTTAGGCTAGGATCAGGATCAGGACAATTTGCCGGTCCATTTGGGTTATAAAGGTGCAAATAATAAACAATTATTGGGTGAGGTGTTTGTGATATCCGGAATAATCAAGGTCGAGGTAAGTGTTATCAGTAACCGAGATCGACCTTGATTATTTCGGATATCACAAAAACCGAATCTAATAATTGTTTTACATTGTTTTAAAGAAAATAACGACAATCGCATTATCATACCGAACACGGTTTAATTTCGACAAGCCACGCTCTTACTTCGCTGTCCGTGAACTTGATAGTTCCCTTGGAAGTTATGTATTGCGCGCGCAACCTACAGATTATTCACTAATCTGTTAGCAGATTAGTGAATAACCTGTAGGTTGCGCTGTTTCCCATAATTAACTGTAGGCTTTTGGCCAATGACAAGACAGATGGTGATTAAAATGTATAATAATGGTTGAAAACGTCTAACTTAAAGCTCTTTAAAGAGTTATAAAGATATCAATGAACACGAAGAGTTGGTAATTTGACTGTATGGAACGTGCAGATTTCAGATTGTCAAGAAGAAGAAGAAGAAGAAGCAAATATTTTTCGATTCAAACATTGATTTCCTCCGAAATACAAGTTATTATTTTCTTGTCAAGCATCTGAGCAGGCCAGATTCCTAAATCCTCGAATTTGATCGGCTAATCACGCGGTTGTGCTCGGTCCAGCTTTTAAACAGACAAACAAACAAACCCATTTGTAATCTGTGAAACCAATTTACTGCAGGGAAAAAAAAAATAAACATATTATTTGCCGGCTTATGGTCGGTCCGTATAGTGAAAAACCGTGACCTGGTGACAAATTTGCATATTTCCTACTAGTAAATCATGGAAAATACTTCGACAAGATCTTGAAAAGAGGTTCAGTATAGTATAACGTAAATAAATACATTTTTACTAACTGCTATTTTGAATAAAATGTCCATTTTACGTACGCTAATAACCTGGGAGCTCTCGACTTATCAGTTTGCGTTTCGGTTGACTGACAAGCGCATTCTTCTTTCAATCTCCATCGGTAGCTATAGAGTCGAACCTTAATCGTTTGTTTCACTTTCCTCATAAATTTCTACATGCTTGGTCCATTCTAAGTTTGTAATTTAGATATACTTCGTTCCTCAAAGACGAAGCTCAAAAAACAAAACAACTCTCTATTCGGAACGGCCATTGAGAAACACTGCCAGATTACGACCTCTGGCGTGCGCGTGTTTTTATGAAAACCTACAAATACATAACTAGTTCATCAGTACAAAGCGTCAACAATCTCAATCGCTTCGTTATGGGACGTAGGTTTCGTTTACTTTTCGTTTAGAAAAGTCTCTATTTCGAGTACAAAAAAACGCGACGCGTTTAATCTACCTTATAATTTTCTCACCTATAGCTTCGTCCGGGACTCATGGGATCTTTTGCGCTCGGAATACTCAGAATAGTCGGAATAGTCAGATCGCTTCCAGCTTAAATCAAATTCTTGTCTTATGCATAACCTTGACAATGTTAAGCTTTCCACTAGAGATAGAGAAAAATATACAGGCCATGAAAATCTTTGGTTTTTACAGTACCCTACTGTAAAAACCTAAAGATTTTCATGGCTTGTATATCGGCGGCGAATCTGAGATCGAAGAAATCCTCGATGGCTCCCTGGCTTTAGCTTCGCACAGATCAGCCCAATTCTTGGGTCTTTTTTCTCATTTCTGGCCGAGTCTCATCGAGATAGAGGTATTGAAGAGGAATTCTTTATCTTACGCATCCTGTATTGCTACACCCTCCAACAACACATCTTGATCTTTTTTGCATTCCGCAACTATTTTGACACACAATATCGCATGTTCGCATATATTCTTATCAGAAACAAAATATTGTTATTCCCGAAATGACGTCAGAAACCAACTCGTCCCATTCTCCACTATTCCTCGGTCGTGAACGTGGAAAAGAGCAATTTTACAAACTTTGAAAATTCATACAAAATTAACGAAAACAGCTACAACGATAGTTTTTTCGCAGTGGTGATCAGGAGAAAAAGGAAATTTATATTGGGGCGTTAGTGGCACTTTGACTTGAAAACTCGAGGCGGCAAAATCTAGAATCGTGATAGATCCTGCAGGGCATGGGTCACGACAAGTGACTGCAAGTGCTTGTAAACATGCCAAACCTTGTAAACATGCGGAGCTGTCTTAATTTAATCTGCGCAACTTTAAAAAAACGACCAACAAAATGGAGATTATAGAAATGTGTGGACGTTCCATCAGAGCTGAGTTAGCCAGTCCGTACGTTTGCCGGAGTGACATTCATTTTCTTTAAAAAATAGCTATGACTAGTTTTGTCAATAACCCAGATGGGAAAACGTGTTACCGTAAAATGATCGTCAGCTTCTTAATGTCTCCATGGAAACCAAGCCAAGTGTTCTCAATCTTATAGACCTTGTGTACTAATATCCTTACTAATCCCAATTTGTGAGACAAAGGGGCAAAGCTGAAATAATTAGTAAGAAGACCAGTAAAAGTTTTTTGTTTTTTTGAAATACAGTAGTAATAAGGGATGAATGACTGTTATCTCCCATTTTGTCTAGGACTGGTGATTCTTCTCAAATTCCCTTTCCATCGTATAACGTATATTTGGATGTCAGGTGTTAATAAAGTCAAAAAACAAGAGCGCGCCATTTTCAGTGTGGAACAAGCAAACGGTGTCATCAACATAACGTTTATATCATATAACTTCAGAAGACAAATAATTATCCAACCAGATCTTCTCATGATTTCTCATAAAGGGAAACAATATTTAGGTTACCCAATTACTCTGTTACTAATTTGGTCTTTTGCATCCATGTTTTCAAACCTGCTTTGAACTTATTTTTGTATTATCATGTTTACATTTCTCATTTTAAAGATTTTGTGAAGAGTTACAATATGTGCATCTTTGTACAATTTTGTGATTTCAAAATCAATTTTGCCGATTTTCTGCCCATTTTTTGAAATGTATGACGCCATTGTGACGCAATATAGCTTGATTTTCACTACAATGAAAAGAAATATTTTCGATCCTCACACCACATTTAAAAACGTTAGTTGAGCTAGTATACTCAATTTCAAAAACAATCCAGTGTGAGAGGGCATGAGAATGTAAAGTAAAGTAAAGTGCAAGCTTTATCAATGTATCAATGTATTTAGGTTTCACAACTAATTGGGGACACAACAAAAAAATTAAATTATTTACAAATAAGGAATAATAATAAAAATGTATATACAATTAAAATATGTAGCATGTATAAATTGTACAATGAAACCATGGGTATATAAGAGGTAGTCTCTAAGAATGGCAAAAGGTTACAGCAGCTATTGCTGTTGTTTAAGAGTGACGTTAGGTCTTTTTTTCCCAATGTTCTTTTTAAAAGATTCAATATTCGAGGATCCTTTCAATTTATTATCTAGTTTCGACCATATATGAGGTCCTTGATATCTAATAGAATGTTTTCCATAGTCAACAGTGTTAAAAGTAGGAATATCAAAATCACTGTTTCTTTACGATTAACTAGCGCTTTTCTGCTTAAACAGTTCGTCAACAATACTTGGTGCGAGGCCATATTTTACTTTGTACCTACCTACCTACCTACCAACAAATAATCACAATTAGTGTCAATGGCAAGAGAAAATTACTCATCAGCAACATTCTATTTCCCACTTACTCGCGTAGTTTCAGTTTCAGTGCATTAATATTCTAACCACACAATAAATATATACCCTTTAATACTATAGAAAGATTCACTGCCTAACGAGTGAATTCCACGTTAAATTTTATGCAAAAAACCGGTATCGTACGATATCGGTTTTCAAATGAAATTTAGCGTGGAATTCCCTCGTCAGGCAGTGGATTTTTCTTGAACCGCATAGCTAAAGCCACCAAATCATTGGGTGAAACCAAACGTTTAGTATTTTTGTGAGCCACGGCAGTGGTGTCAAGATCTAGCGAATAGGAAACAAGATATTTTTTGAATGAAAACCACTTTTACTTTAAACTCGTGGAGAAAGCAGTGCCTCAAATTTCACAATCTTCAGCGAAAAAAAAAACTGAATACAAAATACGGAGTAATTTAAGACAAATATTTTATAGCGGAGCTCCGGCGCGCCGAAGACGCGTGAGCAGAACCCTATCTCCTAAAAAAATTGCTAAACACATCGAGACAAGAAAATTTGACGTCACTGTACGAACGTCTGTCTGTACAGACTCTAAGGGAGGTGAATGGAGTCTAGAGGTAACCCTAACGGGGAAGTTCAAGAATGCCTTTTTTTTTCTTGGCGGGTTTTTTAAAAAAAAAGAAAACTCATTTCTATTTGTTATGTCAACAAACGATACGGGAGGTTGGTCTAACGTTTTCAAGACAGGGTTTAACTGAGGCAGAACGTGAAGAAAACGGCAGAGAGCAAGAATGAACAGGCAAAGAAGTGACGAAGAAGATCGGGAAAGAGTGGACCAGGGCTAAGAAGAGGGCGAGATAGTTCATTCATACATGCATGCATACATACATACATACATACATACATACATACATACATACATACATACATACATACATACATACATGCGAGTCAGGGTTAGAGAAAGGAGATGAAATAATACCGAACTATGCCGAGAAGCAGAACGAACGAGGGCTATAGAAAGGAGGCAAATGCCCGAGAAATTGACTCAGAAGACTACAGAATTTTTCTAGTTAATTCCCGCGCCGAAATATACAGTCGTGCAAATCACATGATTCATTATGTGATCAACAAGTTTCGTGTACGTGTTTAGAGAAATTACAAAACGGTAAACATACAGGAAAAGTGGTTGATTCATTGATCTATCAAAAAGATTACGTCACTTCAGTCGTCACAACTTTTGCTGGACGTTTCTGTCTAAAGGATTCACTCAGAAGTGAATTGCAAAATTGCGGTAAGCGACTGTGTTACATAAAAACTTTCGTCGCGTTTTCCATAAAAAAACTATCAAGTTGCTTCGTTGAGTTTTAAAGTCTTCCTGATTTCATTGAAACCATGCTGTGAAATTTGATAAATTTCAAACAACAACACTTAAGTTGCTTTGTCCAAGTTGTTGTATAAAGTTGCACGTTGTAATCGAACAGTTTTTTTTTTGTCGTTTTGCGCCGTCTATAGATAATCTCTCGTCTAAAAGTAATAAAACTGTATTTGTAAATACTGTCAGGCGAGTTTTGAAGTTTTCTTTAATTTGTGTTAGTAGTGGCAGCCCCTTCATAGACTGCTATAATTTCTTGCCCTTTTCATAGTTGGAAAATGGAAAAACATTTCATGCTTAAAAAGCAGACAGGATTTCCTATGTTTGACATCTTTTGACGCTCGTAAGTTTTTATGCATATTGCGCTTACATAGTATGGGGATTTCGTCGTTTTGTTTGTTCAAGTTATTGGGCTTGGTGAAATGCTTGGCTGAATTTCTTTTAAGCTACGGTCCATAAAAGGACTACAAAGCCTTCGGCAAAAATAATAATTATTAAACTTAAACACCACGAGTCTTTAATATTTCGGGCGATTTCCGGCTTCTAAATGCATTTCTTGGCTATACCTGGAATAATAATCAGTCCTAAACGAATTTTCTGAAACATTCCTTTCATCTGGCCATCCTTCGTTGAGACGGGATTTGCTGTTTGATACTCTGGTATAGTGATATGCATTTGTGTTTATATGTAGATTTCCTCGGTTTGCTGTTGTTGTTGTTGTTGGTGGTGGTGTTGTTGAATTCAGTCGATCAAAATGTCCAGTAGAATATTAATATAAATTAATATTGCAGTAGACTTCCTTTCTGCAGAAAGTACGGAATATAATTTACAAACTACTACATCTATATACTCTTCTGAAACCTTGTGAATTGGCATTATAGCACCTCCAGCACTCCAATGTCCTCCAAGCCCCTTTTTACTGCAATAACCAGTAACCCTGCATGCAAAGAAAGCTCTACATTGATTTTGATTTGCTATTTGATTCCATTAGTGCCACTGCTTTCGGTCGTGGATACATAGTCCCTGCTTCCCAGTTTGTTTGAGGGGTTTATATGTTCAGCTTTGGTGCATGTAGGATATATTATTTACCCATCTAGCTGTATTGTTATTGATGTGTCAGTTAAAGCATATGTTGACTTGGCTGATCAAATGCACAGGTGCATCAAAACTTTCTTGCGTGTTCGATTTTCTACATGTAGTGAGGGCAAAATGCTATACATAATAAAACTTACTGATGGCTTACTCAATAATTTTTGGCATAATTTAATAACAAAATTGAAATTAATGGTCACCCAGTTCGTGTAGTCCACAGTCTCAGTGGAGAAAACAAAAAGAAAAAAACATCCCTTAATTATTGTAAATTATTATTAGAAGCCTACATATAAGGGATAAACCATTAGAAAAGTGATGGGGAGGGACGGCTGTTTCAGCCAGCAGGAATTTATTTTCACATTCACTGCCTCAGTTGGGGCAAGTCCCCTGCACCAAATTTCGTTTTTCTTCAAGTTCAAACAATTATTTTATCATTTTTTTTTAACTTTCACACAGTCGTTTAGCTTTCCCGTGAAAATTATACTCGGGGGAAATATAACCACGCATCAGATACATCCGCGTGCTATTGCCTAAAATGGGGCTACATTGCTTTTTTGGTTTGATGTTTAGGGAAATGACAATATGAAGCCGAAGGGCTTATACAACTGGGGGATCTGGGGGCATGCCCCCTCCCAGAAAATGTTGCAAAATTGAAGAGCATTTGGTGCGTTTACCGTGATTTTTAGCCAATTATTGTAATGTATCAATTGGACTTGAATGATAATGCATAGTTTACTTTGCCAAAAGCGTAAAATAGATTGAAAATAGCTCATACTAAACACATCAGTTATAACCTCTATGATTGTCTTTGATTTCATTGATCTTGGCAGCCATCTTAGGGGAAGTGTTACACTTTGCCATAGGTGTGCACATCTGTGTTCACAATCGTCATTTATCATGTCAGCTGTGAAATCACTCCTACATTTTAAGCCTTTCAAAACACGGTATGTGCTTACTTTCTAAAATGCAAACGATTCAAGTAGAATGGCTATTTATAGCACATAGTTTTTTATCACTATTAAGCCATAATTATCCATAAGAATTTTTCTGCCAGGGTGTTTGGCTACCAGTGTTCATGATGAAGTTACTACGCACAAAATGTATCAGCCGTGAAAGGGAAAATATCTGCTTTCTAATTAAAAATGCAGTATAAAGTGGCTGCCAAAGTGCCAGTCGATTTCAGGCAGGTACAGCTTGTAAGCCTGACGATGCAATTCACTCTGCGGGATTTTTTTTTTTCTTTCCTTCTTTTTTGGACAATGAATGAATGTTGTAGTTTTGTGGTAGGGAACAGATCTCATTAAATTCCTTATGCTGTTCTTAATACTGTACAGCTGTCATACATTCAACTGTATCTTTTTACAGTCACTTTTAGGAAGTGTCCCCAGGCTACGTAAAAGTCCAGTAATTTTTTAAAAAGAATTATTTTCGCGATTCGTGCGATATCGGCTTTTTGCGCGAAATGTAACGTAGAATTCACTCGTCAGATAGTGAATTTTTCTTGAATTGCATAGCTAAAGCCACCAAATCACTGGGCGAACCTAAACGTTTTCTACTTTTGTGCGCCACGTCAGTGCGCAAACAATTAAGGACTTTCACACCGGGAAGCCTGGCTACTAGTCTCGCGGTTTGTAGGGACAAAAACAAATATGACGGCAGTGTGACAAGAATTGTGAGGTGGTTTTGTTGTTCAGCATTCTGCACCAACAATTTTCGAACGCGAAATCCTCAAGGGGAATCGATCAAGTTTTATTGTTTGCCCCGGGACCCTGAGGTTCAAGCTACCTACACCAGGATTCTTCAAACGACGTGTATAAACTGGCATTCTGGCCGTGGATATAGAGAGAACGCGAGTGCTGATTTTCCTGACATCCCTGCTGCAGCCACTCAATTAATGACACTAGAAAAATGCTTAAACAGTCGAAAGCTCAACTAGAGAGAAAAGCAACAAAACCTGCCAAATGAAAAGTAAGTAGTCTCGAAAGAAAACTTTCTCTGACCAAGTGGTGTTCTGTGTCATTTCTGGATCTAAAAAAAAAGAGAAGCTCCAACAGAAAGAGATCAGCCAACTGCTGAAAGGTCAAGAAAGTTATCTAAACGACAGTTATCTACTCGTTTGGGTGCGTCGGAAGAAGATAGACCTCTTCCTAACCGAGTTCGAGGGCCGTACTGTAAGTTACGGACCGGGTTTTTCCCCCATTGGATTTATGGCTGAGGTGCGAAGCGCGCGGGACATAAATCGAAGGGGGAAAAACGGAGGTCCGTAACTTACAGTACGGACGGAGAAAACGAGGTTAGTGAGATATTTACTATATCTCTACCGGGTGTCTGACGGGTTCAGGAACGATTTCTATTCACACACAGAACGGCTTCAAATTTCTGACGCACCTCGAACTGCTAAACTAGTCAATTTGAAATCGTTAGTAGGTTTTAATACACAATTTTTATAAGTAAAAGAAAGTTTTAAACTCTTACCTGCTAGAAATGTTAAGAACACTTGGCGATAAATCTCAAAACAAATTGGCAAAAATAACAGCTTTAAATTTTAGCGGGCCGTACCGTAGATTACGGCCAGCTAAATTGATCAATCACAGCGCGCGTACTAACTGACAGATGTAATAAAAGCAGCTATTGACCGAACAGCTGACCAATGCTCAAGACATTGTTAAAAAACTAAGGACTGAAAATCTCAGTTTAAAAATGTCAAGTAAATTGCGAAACATTGAACAAACCCAGCAAAATACTAATAAACAAAATGAGGAACTGAAGATTGCTGTAAAAAGGCTACAACAAGAGCAATTTAGCTACTCCAATCTCATTAAAAAGTCAAATACATTTAAGTACTTGTGTCGATTATCTGTTGAACAATTCAATGTTCTCTGGAATTGTGTGCAGCCTTACAGTGATGTCATCATCTATTCTGATTGTAAAGTTACTGGAAAGAGATCTCTAGATAAACCAACAGAACTCTTTGCGGTGCTTACAATCTGTAGACATTCTCTCCATCAGGGTGTGATGGCATTTATGCTTAAAGTAGGAGAGAGCACAATTTAGCGTATATTTGTTGATTGGATAGTTTTCCTTGAGACATTCTTCACATGTATTAACCTTAAGCCTGAAGCTGAATTTTTACTGAAGGAGATGCCAGACATTTTCGTGAAGACTGGCCATGGACTCACAGACATGATCATCAATTGTCCTGAATTCAAATTTCAGCATGTATCAAATCTTGATTTAAATTCTCTCATATTTCTAACTACAAGAACACCATAACAGGCAAAGCCCTCATTGGAATTGCACCACACGGGATGGTTTTTTTTTTCAGTGATATCTACCCAGGTTCTATATCAGATAACTGTATCACTGAAAAGTCAGGGGTTGTCCAGTGGATTCAACCAGAACATGAACTAATAGCAGACAGAGGGTTTGCTATCAAGATCTTTGTGCTTTAAAAGGAATATACTTGAATAATCCTGCTCAGAAGTTGTCGCACCAGTTTACTCAGGCAGAGGTTGCATCCAATTTTGACATTGCATTAACAAGAATTCGTGTTGAACGGTTTATTGGACGAGTTCGGGAATGGTCTATTTTGAATGCTGCTTGGCCAGTGCAACAAGTGGACTTACTGTCCTCCACCTGGCAGGCATTGTGTCACATTGTCAACCTGACAATGCCTCCTATTGGCCCAAGAGAAAGCAAATGAAGGAGGATGGTTTATAGATCCAAGTTGCGTCTTTATTAAACTCAGTACTGCTGATTACAAATGAAAGTACAATATGAAAGTCAGGGTTATATGTAACAAAGCCAGCAAAGTGAGTCTTACTTCACTTTACTTTGAGAACTCGACTACATGAACTGACTTTACCAGTGCATTTATGTGAGATCTTAGGGGTTTGATACTTGCAAAGTCTGGAACACGTCCAGCTACATTTTCTCCTAAGCGTTTGTAGTAGTTGTTTTCTGAATATTACCATTCCAATTTTTTTTTATTTAAAATACTGTTTGAGATGTCTATTATAACAGACATTAAGAAATCATCTCTTTTGATGAGGAAAGATGATGCTTGTTGTGTTTCAGGGTCACATGATTCTAAAATGCAGTATGAAGCACCAGTGCACACCATTACTAATTGAGGCCTTTATGTAGTAACTTGGCAGCTGTTTCAGTGATGTAAGCGGCCGTTCAGTTTTTCCTGGTCTTGTCTTGACTTCCAAAATTAGAGAAGATTCAGCCAATGCATCTGGACTAGCACCATAGTATAAGTCACTTGGTTCCTCAGAGAACCCACAGGTTTGAGTTTCACTGTTAGACAAATTGTAAAAAACTGATACTGCTTCTTTCTCAAATTTGTGACCCCTTTTGAAATTCTCAAAGTTTGTGTTAATAACATCACTTTCTTTCAAACCTTGTCTAACCACTTTCCAGTAGTTAATGAACCTCTCTTGTCCATGTGAACCCAGGAGTGCAGGTAGTCTACTTTCAGTTATTTTGAATTTATGCAGATCTTCCCATACATTGGTATTCTGCAGAATATGATGGTATTTTGGCCCAGCAGGGTAAGGGGCCTTTAGATTGCTAATGTGTATTGCCAGTAAAGGCCTCTTTTCTTGAAGCTGACCTTCAATACTGGCAGTGACTTTTTTATCCTCTTGAATGATACAGAACCTGCCTCATACAGAACTTTACTTGTGTCTACTGTTACTGGGTTTGATACTTGTTTCTTATCAGTCTCTTCTCTTACTCCAGCTACACATTTAGCAGTGAAGGCTCTTTGAATGCTGTTTGTTATTAGGTCCATTTTTGTTTAATCATTACAATCGACTCTTTCCTATCGTCGGAAACTTGAATTTAGCAAGCAATCGTGACTACAATCATGGTGCTGTTATAAGGATTTACTGGGTGTAAACAAGGTGCTGTTGCTCTTAAACAAACATGGGGACCCCTAATTTTTAATTTTAGAATTTAAGTTCTTATAATATAAACAATCAATAGGCAAAGTTTCACAAAAATCTCAGTGTAGGTTCTATTTCAGTGGAATGACCTTAACTTTTAACTCCCTCAGTGGTACCATTGGCATAAAACTCTTGTGTGAGGACCTATGCCATTTCTGCAGTTGTTCTGAACATGTTAAGGCTTGTATTTTCTCTCCAGTTTCATGATAGTGTTTCGAGAAGAGAAGCAATGCTAATACATGGAAACAGATTCCACTTAGTCATACTGGACAACTACAATGAGCTTTGGCTGGTATTCCATTTTCAAACATAATAACTGTGGGGCGTTGCATGGACCCGTAAGACTTTTTTATCATAGCCTTCAAGTAAACTACTTGCTCGTTGACAAAAGTTTTGACATTGACAATTTTTCTACTTGTAAACATTTGTAATGCTTTCTTCTGCTGACCAGCACTACCTTCCCGTTTTATGAAAACATACTGAGTAAACATTTTATTGTTGATCTTGGGCAAATCATCGTTAGCTGCCCTCCACTTGGCTGTGGCCGGTGGAATATCCGCGGAATCAAGACTACAGGGAAATACGTAAGCTTTTTCTGACTTTGCCTTGAGTTTCTGGACTAGTCCTGGATACCTTGATAATCGATTTGTCCTCATTGTTAGTTCTTGTTTTCAACCAGATGTAGAGGCTCCGATATCTGCCAACCACTTCACGCAATTTTCCTTGTTAAACTCTGCACTTTTCTCCATATTTCTTGAATTTCTTTCTGGCCAACAACTTGAAAGCGGGTATGTGTATTTTCATAACTTTTACATACGGTTTTCTACCTCCAAAGACGAATTTCTAATGAAAAGTTTTTTAAAACTATGACAGTTCACGAAGGACCGCCATATTTACAATTTTTCCCGCGACAATTTTGTCCCTACAAACCGCGAAACTAGTACCCAGGCTTCCCGGTATGAAAGTGTCTAATGGAAACCCTTTCAAAGTCAGGTGTCAAGATCTAGCGAATACGAAACACAATATTTTCAGAATGAAAACCACTTTTATTTCAAACTTGTGGAGAAAGTAGTGCCTCACATTTTGCACTCTTCAGCAAAAAAACAAGAGGAAATTTCTCAGAAAGAAATGGTGTTTCGTTTCCGGAAAGATATTCAAAGTCTGAGAAAGACTGGGATTTTGATATCTTGTGCACGAGAAGTCCTGGGGTGAGGGGGATATGTGCTAATGCGCCGCTTTGCACCGCACTGATCTGCGCAGTTACCAGAGCCTGGATTTTTTCGTCCAGGTGAGGTTTAGTATTTAACCTATCGTAGAAGAGCAAAGGCTAATTAACTTAAGAGCTTCTGCCTGAGAGACCGGGGCAGACTTGGAAAGGAAGGTCGGCCGATTTCGCTTAAAATCGGTATACAAAGTTGTTATGTGAACTTATGTAATATGCCAAAGTTTTAGGTTCAACGACCTTCTTTTAGCCGAGTTCTGGATATCAGCCCCTCAGGGGTCCCCACAGGCTGATTTTCAGTGCAATTTTGGCCAATTTTCAATCTCTCTTTTAGCAACGTACAATTAATTTCAGACAAAAGCAAAACCATATCTGTAACGCCCTATTCTTAGGCTTCCATGGGTGTAAACATTAGCTCACAGGGATTTTCCATTAGCTTGTGGCTGTTATCACAACTTCCTCCTATTTGAAGCATATGGAAAGCAACAGGAAATGGCCTGTTTTTCACACCACATATTTTCCATGTCCATGTTTTATATCATGAAGTCTTAGTATCCCTGCAAAGTTCAGCCCTTAGTTTAGTAATATCAAGAAAAAAATACTAAGGTTGAGGCTTTTTTACTACGAAACACTTCAAGAAAAAATTACCTACTACGCACTTCCTGCCAAAGTCTTAATTTTATTTATTTATTTTTTTTATTAAGAGAGATTTTTAGACATTAGCCGCAAAATTGACATAGTGGGTAGACAATTTAAGTTAGGGATATTTTGTTCAAATATGTATGCAGATGATGATGGAAGAACGATCCTTGAACAAGTGGAACGAATTTAAGACATTGAAGCGTGTAAAAAAAATCTTTAAGTGTAAATTCTGGGAGAAACGTATACTCGGAAAAAATCCGAGTCCCAGATGGGATTTGAACCCACGATCCAGAATCTACACTTGATATCATGTTGTTGTTGTTTCTCTGTTAAAAATGAATTTATGTCTGATAAAAATGCATGCAGTCACTCTACCCTAGGACACTTAAGGAATGCAGTAGGTATCACAATGCCGAACTCCTTAAATATTCTATCTGAAACGTCTGCGGTAATCTTCTTCGGTTTCTTCAATTTCTTTTTTCTCCTTGATTGAAAGGGTGTTGACATGCCCCACTTTGGTCACACAAACAGGTGAATTTTTGGCGGTGACGTGGGCAAATCACAATCTTCTTTAATTCATACTTTAACTTCCATTCAGGGAAATTGTCAACTCTGCGCGACGCGGCCAGTTTATTACCACCAGCGCCCACTTTAATTTGACCATCAGGTGGGTAACATCTCGATCTAACGTCGCTACTGGCAGAGTCTGATGATCTCATGCCCCGCATATGTCATCTTCTTTCCAAAACTGAGGGACACCGTATACTCATGTTTCTACATGTAGTTTTCCAGGGGACTAAACTTGCAATAGCCAGACTTTCGCTCCTCTGCCTTTGAAGCACACTCAAATGAAACAAATTCACTTACAGACAGAATAGAGTTAATAAGTTTAATTAACTGATCGCAGATAGTTTCATTTCTTGTAAATAAACAATCCAGCCGGCAAGATGTCCACGTGCTGGCTTTATATTCATTTCGCGGTTATATTTCATCAATTTACGACAGACTGAAGTAAACCTGTAACGTAGTAACGCAGTTGGATTCTATACAAAACTGGCAACTGCCTAGCGCAGAGCACGGTCGCGACCTAATGGTTAGCGGGTTGGACTCCGGATCGAGCGCTCCTGGTTACTAGGGCGCTGACATGTCGTCTTGGGAAAGGCAATTTTCGTTCACAATGCCTCTCTCCACAAAAATGTATAAATGAGAGCCGGTGATGATCATCCTGTTCAGGGAAGAAGAGCAATAACCAATTTAAGCTCCAGCAGGTATGAGGCACTGGGCCTTGTGACGACTTACCTTACCACCTCAGCAAACATGTTGGTCATCCTGGGGATTATTGCTTCTTACTGTGGAAATCGGAGTTAAGGGCTAGCAATTCTAAAGCTAGGGGTATTAATTTTTGGCATAATTTAATAACAAAATTAAAATCAATGGTCACCCAGTTCCTGTAGTCCACAGTCTCAGTGAGAAAAAAAAAACACATCTCCTAGTTATTATAAATTATTTTTGGAGGCCTACATGTAAGGGATAAAACATTAGAAAAGTGATAGTGAGGGGAGCTTTTTCAGTTAACAGGAATTTATTTTCACATCCACAGCTTCAGTAGGGGCAAGTCCCCTGCACCAAATTTCTTTTTTCTTTAAGTTCAAACAATTATTATTATTGTTATTATTATTATTATTATTATTATTATTATTATTATTATTATTATTAGTGTTAGTATTATTGTTATTATTTATTTATTTATTTTTTTTAACTTTCACACAGTCGTTTAGCTTTCCTGTGAAAATTATGCTCGGGGGAAATATAACCACGTATCAGATACATCCAAGTGCTATTGCCTAAAATGGGGCTGCATTGCTTTTTTGGCTTGATGTTTAGGGAAATGACAATATGAAGCCGAAGGGCCTATACAACTGGGGGGTCTGGGGGCATGCCCCCTCCCAGAAAATGTTGCGAAATTGAAGAGCATTTGGTGCGTTTACCGTGATTTTCAGCCGATAATTGTAATGTATCAATTGATCTTGAATGAGAATGGATCGTTTACTTCGCCAAAAGCCTAAAATAGATTGAAATAGCCCATACTAAACACATCAGTAATAACCTCCATAATTGTCTTTGATTGCATTGATCTTGGCAGCCATCTTAGGGGAAGTGTTACACTTCGCCATGGGTGTGCACATCTTTGTTGACAATCGTCATTTACCATGTCGGCTGTGAAATCACTCCTACATTTTGAGGCTTTCAAAGCACGGTATGTGCTTACTTGCTAAAATGCAAACGATTCAAGCAGAATGGCTATTTATAACACATGGCAAGCCATGGTTATCCATAAGAATTTTTCTGCCAGGGTGTTTGCTTACCAGTGTCCATGATGAAGTCACTACGCACAAAATGTTTCAGCCGTGAAAGGAAAAATGTCTGCTTTCTGATTAAAACTGCAATATAAAGTGGCTGGATAAGTGTCATTCAGGCAGGTACAGTTGGTAAGCCCGACAGTGCAATTCTTTCTGCAGGAGTTTTGTTTTCTTTACTTCTTTTTTGGAAAATTAAGGCATGTTGCAATTTTGTGGTAGGGGATAGATCTCATTAAATTCCTTATGCTGTTCTTAATACTGTACAGGTGTCATACATTCAACTGCATGTCTTTACAGTAATTTTTTTAAAGGAATTATTTTTGCGATTCGTGCGATATCGGTTTTTCGCCCGAAATTTAACGTGGAATTCACTCGTCAGGTAGTGAATTTTTTTTGAATCGCATAGCTAAACCCACAAAATCACTGGGCGAACCTAAACGTTGGCTACTTTCGTACCGGGAAGCCTGGGTACTATTCTCGCAGTTTGTAGGGACAAAAACATATGGCGGCAGTGTGACAAGAATGGTGAGGTGGTTTTGTTGTTCAGCATTCTGCACCAACAATTTTCGGAAGCCGAAGTTGACTATTCCGAGTGAAACGGCGTCATCGTCCCTGATCTAGACTACGTTTATGGGAAGGCTTGTAATGTCAATGGTTGTATAAACGAAGAAGGCAGTGTAGATTCTCTCTTGTTTTCATTTGATTTTTCAAGTTTTTTTCTTCGTATTATAGGGCTTTACTAGTTTTCTACGTCGTAATTTATGTCCAGCCTTCACAGAAAATACACATTATAGAATTAAGAGAGCCAAAGAGTTTAGATTCGCCGAATTCAATGCGAGATATTAAAAAAAATATATGTATATAGTACACCTTAGGAAAACGATTGGTGACTGCTTCGAAGACAAGAGTGGCATTTGTATTATCAAGACCGAAACTGAAAAAAGGAACAAATCGTCGCTGACGTCCACGTTGGAAATATAGTTTCGATTCTCGCGTCTGTCTAGTGGTTCATAAAAAAAGGTTTAAATTTATCTTCAAGTGCAATGGTTACAAAACTCCACGCCGCCCCTTGTTCTGTGGCCGTGCAACAGGCAAACTTGTTATCTGCCAAATTATTCTTTCACTTACTTTGTTAAACTGCGTGCAGCGGCATACCAGGTGAGTTTGCTGAACCATGGTTCGTACTTTTGCGAGAGGAGTCCAGCCGAAATACCCATGGCGAGACCAAACGAGCCTGATATGCCGTCGAGGCGTACGAAAAAGGTACCATTAGGTATTTACCGTACCCAAATTAGGCCAAATGACCCGATATTGTAGCCATATCAGGTCAGTGACTTGATATATTAGGATATCAAGACAGTAGACACAGCTTCTGATTGGCTAGTTGGGAATTTGGGTATGGTAATCTAGAGTTAGATGGGGAGATCTACTCACAGTTGCGAAAGATGGGTGTTGTAACGGAAAATATCCTCAGGTAAGTCTTTCAACTGATTGTTTTGCAAGTACCTACCAACAAATAATCACAGTCAGTATCAATTGCACAATAAAATGGAAATTAAAGAGTGTGTGCTGGGAGGTTCCCTTCCCGATATTGGAAACCACAGTACAGAAAAGAAGAACATAAAAAAATAAAAATGGGAAAACAAAACTCTCTTAAAGGGAAACTCTCCATGTTGTTCCTCATTCTAGAAAATTCTGAGATCCCGGAATTGTGGGAGCTCTTTCATTTGTGGCACTATTCTTATTTAGCCTGAGACATGGGAGATTAAGGCAGAGGGTCGCAAAGGGTCCGCGCTGACCTAATATCGAATTTATCTTACACAACAAGCGTTTTAAAAGGCAATAATCGCCGAAATTGATGATCTTACTAAGAAACTATTGAGAAACAGTTCAGTGTGTCACTTATAAGGATATATAACTTGTCCATCTTAACCATGTCTTGTCCGTCTCTATCAGGAATGTCCTCACACGACAAATTGCGGGGGAGTAATGACCTGCGATGGACTAGCTTCCCGTCCAGGGGGAGAAGAAATACTCTTAGCCGCTTCATGCTATAGAAACCGGGATAAGGTCCGGCAACTATGAGCCAGTCAACTTCAAGGCTTCACTTATCATATAGGCACACTTCATATACACGTCTTGCAACGATGTTGAAAATATAACACGGTTTCTGCTGGAATATATTCAGCTAAAAATATTACTCTTTACTTGTCTTTTACTTGCTTCAATGTCTCAAGGACAAATGGGCAAATTTTATTTAAAATATGACTTTTGTCTTGCTAATTAACGTACTCCTATAGACGAAAACGGCGTTAGTTGAAGAGATGAAGTTTCGTATCTTAGTTAAGAGCTTCTGCCCGAGAGACCGGGGCAGACTTGGAAAGGAAGGTCGGCCGATTTCGCTTAAAAATGGTGCACAAAGTTGTTATGTGGACTTATGTAATATGCCAAAGTTTCATGTTCAACGACCTTCTTTTAGCCGAGTTCTGGATATCAGCCCCTCAGGGGTCCCCACAGGCTGATTTTCAGTGCAATTTTGGCCAATTTTCAATCTCTCTTTTGGCAACGTACAATTAATTTCAGACAAAAGCAAAACCATATCTGCAACGCCCTATTCTTAGGCTTCCATGGGTGTAAACATTAGCTGACGGGAATTTTTCATTAGCTTGTGGCTGTTATCACAACCTGGTCCTATTTGAAGCATATGGGAAGCAACAGGAAATGGCCTGTTTTTCAGACCACATATTTTCCATGCCCATATTTTATATCGTGAAGTCTTAGTATCCCTACAAAGTTCAGCCCTTAGTTTAGTAATATCAAGAAAAAAATACTAAGATTGAGGCTTTTTTACTACGAAACACTTCAATAGAAATTATCTACTATGCACTTCCTGCCAAAGTCTTAATTTTTTTATTAGGAGAGATTTTTAGACATTAGCCGCAAAATTAGCATACAATTAATGATCTCGAAGTAAACTATTGAAATCAAATATATATTTACAAACCAAAGACTAGAAATTGATTTTCCTACTGACAGATTTGAATCTAAATTTTATGCAGCATTTGTACCCTGTACCCTGGGGACTGGAAGGTGATGAGGGGGAAATTTAAAACGTTGATAACGAGAAAAGTAATCAAAATACAATGAAACAAGTTGTTTACTGAGTGTATAAGTTAGGTGGGAAAAGCTGAGCCCAAAAAAGCCTTATTTATGGGACTCTGCCTTGTTTCCATGGCAACCTTATTTTGTCAGGCATAATTACCCTAAGTTTAAGTTTTCTCATCTCATTCTCTGTTTTCATTGACGTTTTCAAGTTTCTTGGGACAAACAGTTTTTTTGCACCTTTTCATTCCTTTAGTACCCTTTCTATTCTGTTTTAATTTTGCTATAATTGGCAAAAACGACATTTTGACTTCATGGAATAGTCATGAAATCCAGACTGGTGGATTCAATATGATGGATGTTTTGGAATTTATGACATTCTAACGTCAAGTGCCTTCATAGCTTACTATTCACCATTAGAATTTTAAGCCTTGAGTTATTTTTCTCCTTCTCCCTGCAAGAAGATCACAAATACCTTGTGTGACCTGTGGTACTGAAATTTTTGACTTAACTACGACACACCCAGAGGTGCTTTCCTCCAAGCTTCGGTCTTTGCTTCTCTTTGGTATCGATTCTAAATACGAATACCATCGTTATGATAGAGATTGTAAGTAAGGAAGCCTCGTGATACAATAGGGGGCAAAATTACTTCCTATTTTCGCCTGGAGATTACATTGTTTGAGCATGACACGCAAAGCGTCTCCGCTGTGATTTAATATTGAGCATGTGAAACTACTTAATTCATCTCCAAGCCCTTTCGACTTTTCAAGTGAAACAACATCCAATATGGCGTCGAAAATGTTGACAATTGAATTGTGGGTGGGTACACAATCTAAGTTAGAGATATTTTGTTCAAATATGTATGCAGATGATGATGGAAGAACGATCCTTGAACAAGTGGAACGAATTTAAGACATTGAAGCGTGTAAAAAAAATCTTTAAGTGTAAATTCTGGGAGAAACGTATACTCGGAAAAAATCCGAGTCCCAGATGGGATTTGAACCCACGATCCAGAATCTACACTTGATATCATGTTGTTGTTGTTTCTCTGTTAAAAATGAATTTATGTCTGATAAAAATGCATGCAGTCACTCTACCCTAGGACACTTAAGGAATGCAGTAGGTATCACAATGCCGAACTCCTTAAATATTCTATCTGAAACGTCTGCGGTAATCTTCTTCGGTTTCTTCAATTTCTTTTTTCTCCTTGATTGAAAGGGTGTTGACATGCCCCACTTTGGTCACACAAACAGGTGAATTTTTGGCGGTGACGTGGGCAAATCACAATCTTCTTTAATTCATACTTTAACTTCCATTCAGGGAAATTGTCAACTCTGCGCGACGCGGCCAGTTTATTACCACCAGCGCCCACTTTAATTTGACCATCAGGTGGGTAACATCTCGATCTAACGTCGCTACTGGCAGAGTCTGATGATCTCATGCCCCGCATATGTCATCTTCTTTCCAAAACTGAGGGACACCGTATACTCATGTTTCTACATGTAGTTTTCCAGGGGACTAAACTTGCAATAGCCAGACTTTCGCTCCTCTGCCTTTGAAGCACACTCAAATGAAACAAATTCACTTACAGACAGAATAGAGTTAATAAGTTTAATTAACTGATCGCAGATAGTTTCATTTCTTGTAAATAAACAATCCAGCCGGCAAGATGTCCACGTGCTGGCTTTATATTCATTTCGCGGTTATATTTCATCAATTTACGACAGACTGAAGTAAACCTGTAACGTAGTAACGCAGTTGGATTCTATACAAAACTGGCAACTGCCTAGCGCAGAGCACGGTCGCGACCTAATGGTTAGCGGGTTGGACTCCGGATCGAGCGCTCCTGGTTACTAGGGCGCTGACATGTCGTCTTGGGAAAGGCAATTTTCGTTCACAATGCCTCTCTCCACAAAAATGTATAAATGAGAGCCGGTGATGATCATCCTGTTCAGGGAAGAAGAGCAATAACCAATTTAAGCTCCAGCAGGTATGAGGCACTGGGCCTTGTGACGACTTACCTTACCACCTCAGCAAACATGTTGGTCATCCTGGGGATTATTGCTTCTTACTGTGGAAATCGGAGTTAAGGGTCAGCAATTCTACAGCTAGGGGTGCCATGAGCAGTAGTTTTTGAAGGGGAATCCACTCCTACCCTGTCTTATCTTTGAATATACGCAGTACACCGATTTAGTCTGGATCTGTACTGACTGAGAAAGCAACAAAAGGAAAATCCCGATAGAGAAAGGGCAAGTGTGCCAAGGAGTAATTGTCTGGTAATTTGGTCAGACATCCAGCAACTTGGCGGGGAAAACGGTGCGTCTTGGACGTCCTCAATTTATAATACCTAGGCCGTTTGCACAGGGGGACTGGGTATGAATAAATATTCAGTAACATATCCATTCGCTCTTTAGCTTTTCAAGCAAGTTCTATACCTAATCATTCTCTGCAGTATCAAGGAGACGAATCTAGACGAGACAAAACTGAAGTCAGTCATAGCCAGCAAACTACAGATAAGTTGGCGTGTCGTAGCGTCGCCATGTACGGTATGAATCAACCTGAATTTTCATTACTCGAAACAATGCACTCACTACCAATTTATCGCTGAGGCTAAGGTTTTTAACGTTGCTTCACCTTGAAGGGATTATAAGAAAGGGGCATACCTCTAACCCTGAAGCCAGGTAAGCGTTTATAGTAAGTGAATTTATCCAGACAATTTGTATATAGACTCGAAGAGTGAGACTGCATTTTGTATTGGACAATTAGCTATAATCGTATTCGAAATTTCCATAAGGTTCAAAGCGATTTTAAAGTAGTGTTACGAGAGACGTTATAATTGCATTTGGAGTGATTGATATAAAGTTGTTTTCTTTAGAAAAGAACTCCCTGACGGGTGGGTTATGATACGAAACGGGATCACAAAGGTTGGCGAGTTATTTCTTGATTTAATTAGCGCTTCATTACTCGGGGCCACAGACTCGTTTCGTTGAACGGGTTGAATAAACTTAATATTGCAGTTTGGACCAAAAAAGATGCAATGGTGCATTGTGATTAACCGGCGAGAGACGGAGTGTTAGGTATATATATGGTTCTTTCACAATGACTCCATTATCTGTAATTTTCACACAAACAGGTGAATTTTTGGCGGTGATGTGAGCAAATTACAATGTTCTTTGATTCATACTTCCACAAAATTTATAACCGTTGCCGGACCAAACTCTGATTGGTCCTAAAAAGTCACATGAAATTTTTTGATTAACGGTAAGTCTTTTCGGTTACAATTAACTTCAGAGTCTCTAATTCATGACTTAGAAGAAAAAATGTATTAATCGAATTTAAATGGCTGATTTTTACAGACACGCTTTTTTGAAACTTGAACCGAAAGTGGCCTGGTTAGTTATTTTCTTGTAAGTTTTTTTCTTGGTAAAAAAGCCTCAACCTTAGTATATTTTTCTTGATACTACTAAACTAAGGGCTGAACTTTGCAGGGATACTAAGACTTCACGATATAAAACATGGGCATAGAAAATATGTGGTCTGAAAAACAGGCCATTTCCTGTTGCCTCCCATATCCTTCAAATAGGACCAAGTTGTGATAACAGCCACGGGCTAACGAAAAATTCCCGTGAGCTAATGTTCTTACCATAAATGCCTAAGAATAGTGCATTACTAATATGGTTTTGGTTTTGTCTGAAATCAGTTGCACGTTGCTAAAACTGAAGATTGAAAACTGGCCAAAATGACACTGAAAATCAGCCTCTGGGGACCCCTGAGGGGCTGACATCCAGAACTCGGCTAAAAAATGGTCGTTGAATCTGAAACTTTGGCATATTACATAAGTCCACATAACGACGTTGTGTACCAATTTTCAGCGAAATCGGCCGATCTTCATTTCCAAGTCTGCCCCGGTCTCTCAGGCAGAAGCTCTTAAGTTGTCTACACATGTATCAGTTAGTATAGTCAACGCGCTTCGAAATGTATTTACTTGTGATACTTTACTTTGACTCTGCCCTAGAGGAGGGGGAGTGCTCCTCATATCGGCTCTATAGGTATGTCCTGCGTCAGAGGGACATGTTTTTTTAAGACATTTTAGTCAGAAGTAGAGTATCGATATTAGTCACTTTGGTCTCAAACTGGGTATGGTTTTTGCGCTGTAGTCTTGAATTAGGTATGTTTTTTTAGAAGAAGCTACCTTTTTCATCATTATCGATAAGACCAGCAACTAAAGCCATTCACAAGGTCGCAAGGTCTGAAACAGGGTATTAATTTAAGGGTCAGACCATAAATAGGTAAGAATATCGCAGACTTTGGTCTTCAATAGGGTAAATGTTTTGGGAAGCGGGCTGCACAGCCCCGCCAAATTTTTCAGAAATTCAAAGTATTGTGTGTGTGGCTAAATAAAGCTAAGAGGCTAAAGCATTTGACGCATAATTTTTCCATTTCTGTGCCGGGCAGTCCTTGATTCGAATGGATGCGGAGCTCTAGGTTTCGTTGTCAGTGACGCATGATATTTTTCTTTTCAAAAAGGACGCCTCATGTGTGACGACACACTTTCGCTCGAATATTATGAAGCTAAAATACAAGTGCTATCCGTGTTTTCTTGGCAACCAGCCCTTGAAATGCCGCAGTATGTCGAAATACAAATTTACGTATTTTTAAAAGTGCGCTCTAAGAAGTAAAGTTACTGGAATTGCGGCGGAAAATTCGAGAAATTCAATTAAATCTGGAAAATGTCGACACCTACGATATGAAGAAATCCTCATAAAAAAGCCATATTGTGCCTATTTTGCAATATACCAACGTTAATTAAATTACAATATGATGCAAAAGTTACCTTCCACAATAGATCGTATCTGTAGTGTCGTCCAAACGCTCCAAGTGCGTGTTCTTTTCCCGTAAACAGCCACAGAAAAGGGGCGGGATTGTTATTCCTGACAAGTGTTCTGATTGACCAAAATTATGTCGCCGTAGTTGTGATCTTAATCACATTTAAATCAAGCACGGAAACAGATATCTTCGTTTCTCTAGAATACATCGTTTCAGTGAGACTTAGGACCATTTCAAGTCGCCAATTATTTCCACCTGCATGACATTTTAATTTCCTTTTCTTTCCGTCTCACGAAATAAAATTTAGTATCGAGAAGTTATTTTTCTTGAACATGTTTATCTTGTGAATTACAAGCGTTACTGGCTGATAACATTCATACTTACTATGTCAATAAATCACTCTGAAACGGAAAACAGTACCATG
The DNA here is from genome assembly GCF_964199315.1 of Orbicella franksi. Classification (NCBI taxonomy): domain Eukaryota; kingdom Metazoa; phylum Cnidaria; class Anthozoa; order Scleractinia; family Merulinidae; genus Orbicella; species Orbicella franksi. The sequence goes on along the minus strand of NC_138152.1, from coordinate 23,363,808 downwards.
TCTTCGTTGAACCAAACAAAACGAACTGCTTCCATCGGCTTAAAATATCACATTAGTGGACAAATCGCGTGGTCTGGCGGTCTCTCTACCTCCAAAATAAGCTTCCTTTTCAATATTACTATCCGAGTAGAAGTCCAATGCGTAGTTCTCTTGTGTATTTTAATAACGAGAAACGAGAGTTTCAGTCGTAACTCCATTTTCGAATAAAGCAGCAATTGAAATGTTCGGAAAGCCACATTTTGTTGCGATGACCGAATTTCCACCGTATTTACATTAACAATTACGAACTTTACTCTGATTGGATATTACAAATTACTATGTAAATAGTTCACCTCTGAACTGAAAACAATACCGCTTCGTTTCTGAGGAAACGAAACAAAAAAACTGAAAGTACAAAATACGGAGTTATTCAAGACAAAGATTTTATAGAAAAGTTCTTTCATTCAATGAATGTCTTGGATTCGGCTGCTACCATACAACTTGGCAAAATGTGGCGCTGACAATCAACAACTGAAATGCTCAAGCAAATGGAAAATTTCAAGCGTTCCGGTATTAAGACAAGATCTACAAAAAACTAGTAAGTCCTTTACAGTTATAAAAAAAAATGTATTCAAAATGTAATGATTGAGACTAGAATTTCTCAGTAAACTCTTACGAAAAATAGCTCAAAAAAGCTTAAAAGTCACCATTTTGCTGTTTTTCTTTCATTACAGAGAGTCACTTGTTGGTGTCATGTTGGACTGAAAGTTCACGGAAATATTTACCGGAAATTATTAAAAGTTACTCCAGTAAACATCCCGCCAGCTGCTCCAGCCAACTAGAACGACCGGCACTGCTGTCACGGTTACTAATAGCAGCCGTGTTGCTTGACGGAGCTGAGCTGTTGAGAACAATCTCCCGTAAAGCATGACTAGAACAGCTGTTCGTAGTTGTCTTGCTTGGGTTGAAACCGGCCAACTTATTGGACATTTGCCGCTGTTTTTTTTTTTTTTTTTTCCAGAGGATTATGGCTGTAGCTGGATATGGATTCAGGATTGGCGTGGCCAGTCAGCTCTGAGATCTCCAGTCGGTCGAAAATATCACGGAGGGCTTGGATGACTGTTTTGCGACCACTCGAATTTGTGAATTTGCCGTCTAGGGAGGCAATGGAAGCAATACTCTGCATTTGCTTTGCCAATGTATTACTACCATTTGGAACCATATCATCTTGTACCAGACATTGCATTGTGGGCAGTCAACTGGACTTTGGTAGAAATTTCCAGGAACGATATCACCCTTCAGATGATGTCCAACGTACTCGATAAATGCTCTGTGTAGATCTCGCTCTCCACCATACGCCCTCCAAATCTTGTTGTTATACTATCTCGCCCGTTTTGTCGCAGTCGGTTCGTCTTCCTGGCGGTTCTTGGTTTGTTGTTCTTTGTATTCGATGTGCTGCTCTGTCACCCTTAAATCGCTTAGTTTACAGTCATGTTGTTCTTTAAAACCTCTCATTCCTAAGGGCTTGACGTTGTTTCACCATTCCAGATGGAGAAGAGAGCGAGGATTTTGAAGGCCGATTGCACCTGACGACCACTTCTCTTCAAAATCTTCTGTTTCAACTGGTTGAGCGGCATATGGTTTGTTACCATGAACTTTTTACTTCAAATCTGTTTTCTTCATAGCTAGCACGGTTGAAACTTCTTCAAACTCAATCCCTGAAGATTTTTCGAGGTCGACGTTGTCTACTGCCGGTGGACATAAACGCTCCAGAAAGTACCTTCGTAAACCATTTCGGTAAGTTTGTAATGTTCCTGGTTCATATTCTTTGCCTTTGTTTTCTTTTGCCGTCTGTTTTATTTCTAGAAAGAAGCTGCTTGAGAAGCTGCGGTGCTTATTGCTTTGAAATTACATCGAAATTAATTTGTTTGCTGTGTTTTTCCCTGAAGGAAGACTGCAAACGGTGTTCGTCATCTGTGTAGGTTACAATGGCTTGGTTTTCCGGAATATATGATTAACTTTTTCCGGCATTGGCTATTTGGTTTCCTTTTGCGACGCTTGTTTAGTTTTCCTCTGCGAGAATTGTCGTTTGGCTTTTTATCCCTGCTCTCTGCCATTTTTATTCGGGCTTCCGTAGAAGAGCCCGAGTCCTAAAATGCTAGCGTTTTGGTCGCCAAAAGGGGGGTCATGGTCCCAGGCGTTCCATGCGTAGACCATGGAAACTGGGGACGAGAAACGCGACATTGCTCGCTCTTCGTGACAGAATGCGGTGTTTTGCAAAGAAGGTTTTGGCAAGAATCGCGCCTTATAGATTCATCTCACATACAAAGATGTCGATTGTTTTCAGAAAGGATCGGTCCCGAATTATATTGCTTGAAAGCCAGCCAGGTAAGCAAAGTTCACGCTCGAAACGTTCTCGTGAGATGACAACTGAATCGATTACGGTATGAGTTCAATCTACGAAAACGCTGGGAAAAAATAGGCAGTCAATGACGGTATGTGGCTACTGCTGTTATTATTTAGAACATTGCAGTAAGACAAATCATATTGCAATAAAACGAGCTAAATACGAAAACGTTTTTGGACTCGTAGCTCATTAAAAACATATCGACATTCGGTAACTGAATTAAATATCTTACATCCCGATTAGTTGGCTTTCTAGTGAGGTGCAGGAAAAAAACAACAAAAAAACGTGAATTTGGAAGCACATTGTGCGGGAGAATTAAACCTTCGATTGTGCGGAAAATTGTGCGGGATTATTGACGAACCAATGCTCTTGCCAAGTCCTAAGGAAAATCTGCATTGACGATAGTTTAGCCAGCTATTTCACTAGTAGTTGAAATATATTTAGCATTCTTAGCAATCGCCCATTCTTTTAGAAAACTGTGTCTGACTGCAAAAGAAAATCATGTTGCGTGACATGAACTAGACGAGCATGAAACCAAAATATATAGCAAAACAGAATGGTGCATCTTCCCTTATAAATGAGAGTCCTTTTTAAACTCGTGGATACGCGAAGAGTAGAAACGTGTTTGTTGCGGGAACTCCGATATGCAAATGTGTCACTCACTCACTCACTTAGGTGTAGACACTGCTCGTAATTAGTCGGCCCGAACGAGAGCGCCCGAGTCCGACGCCATGTTGGAATAGTAACCGCGCCCGACGCCACACTGGAATAGTAACCGAGCCCGACGCCATATTGGAATAGTGACCGTGCAGGCAGTGCGAGCCTACTACTCAATGCGTGCATCGTGCCAGCCCGAATATTGATGATTTTGAAGCTTTTACACGACCATTAATATTAGGTGTTTCGCTAAATTGAAGTGGAGTCGACTTCGAATGTTCGAATTAGTACTATGGCCAACTTGACGGCTGAATTTCAGGAGCGTTTGAGTCGTCCAGGCGTTCAAAATGACCAGGAGATGTACATTTGTTTGCTGGAAAGTGACCTGAAAAGCTAATGTGGTAAGCTTTGATGAGAATGCGTCTTATTCCGCGACCTTAATGAGCTTATATGAGCGAAACGAAACAACTTTTAATGAACGAAACAGCTATTGAATACAAGACAAACATCGGCACCATTGTATAATATTGTAATTTCATTTTTATAATTTAGTAACATCTAAAGCTGAGGCCAGCCGAAATATTGTTTTGACTCTACGACGTTGTGTCAACCTTGCAGTAGTGACGTATTATCGTTTTACTTTTCAAGTTTGGCTGATTGAATCTGCTGTGAGATCCAACGTTCAATCAAGCAGGACCTTCGTTCACCGCTTTGCAGTTTAAACTCTTAAGTTTTTCATGTTGAGTTGTCCATGTTCGAGTGGTATCGAGTTTAGTTTAGATTAAAGTTGTGTTCCCTATACTTGTCTTGTTTATTTTAGTACATTGATCTGAACTCTAAGTGGGATGTAAAATGCACATAAACTTGGAAAGAAACTCCCAAATACTTGATTCTGATAAGCTTAAATGATTTTTACCCTGTCTTTTGTTTACACTTTTGCTTCCTGATTGAAAAGATAACAAAGAGAAAGAAACCCCTTGTGAGCTTGTCCCCAATTATTAGTTAATACTAAATACATTGACACTTCAATGAAGCTGTTATTATTATTGTTGGAACATATTTATGGTTGACAGATTTGTCGGATCAACAGTGAAAATGCTTGCAAAAGAGTCTACTTATTTTGATGTATTTTAAGTGCAATATATATATAAAGACAAGCGCTCCCATATTGGAAAAGAAGTGCTGTCTCATAAGAAACCTTATCTATACAAACTTGAATGAAATGCAATGAAAAACGTTTGTGACCTCGTACGACTTGAATACATGCAAATTTTTCCAGCAGGCAGATCAACATCAAGATCTTGGTATGAGGGAAGTGAGGGAGGGGGAGAGAGTACACTATGATTTGTTGGGCAGGAGTGTCCTCTGTGACCCAAGAACCCTTAGTCTTTACCACTCCATGTTTTGCTGCAATTTTGTCACCCTAGCTATTCTGGACGTATATCTTTGTGATATGTGTGCCAAAAAAAGCCTACACTTTGTGAGTTAAGTGCGACCTTGCATGGTACAAACCCGGCTTGTTTTAACAGCATTTAATAATACACCAGTAATTGCAAGTTCACCAATATGTTTCATCTCTAGATTACCTAATCCACGAGTTTGGCCATAGGTCTCCTTTGATTAAAAATACGCCTCCCTTGATTCAAGAAAAATATGTAGCTTTAATATTTCTTCATAAACCGCGTTAAGAGTCGCAAATTCTTGGAAGTTATCAGCAAAATACACAACTTGAAAGTTTATGCAAATTATGTGCAATGCAATTTGAGCCTAGTCACAGGACTGTTGTTTTCGCGAAGGAGTTTATCATGATTCGTTTTGGCTCTCTCGAAAGGGATTATTCGCTCTCCAAAAGAGAAATGACTCTTGAAAAGAGTTTAAGATCGCAACACGGCAAAGATGTTCAGCTACACAATTTACTCGGATCGCCACGACCAGCAAACAAACTTCGTACAATTTCTGCTAGCATGTACAAAGTAATCACCATAAGTTGTAAAAAGACCTCGAAAATTCTATGCAAACAACTTCTCCATCAATACGAAGGCAGTTGTGCTTCGTTCTTGAACCAAAATGGTTTGAATTCACAACTTGCGATAGGATGAGGAGGATACTCAACGAAGCAACTTGAATAGTAGATATCTAAGCGGAACTCTTGTGCTAAAATATCCTGATTCTTCAATTTGCTTTTATTGTGTCCAATACTCGTTTTCGTAAAGTACGATTTGATACTGTGGTACGAAACCCGAGTAAACGCCCTTAGAGCCTCTAGTTTTTTTCTTCAATGCGTTTTCTCGTACTTTTGAGTGTGACTGGTTTCTTCAAATTAACTAAAAATTTAAATTTCATGTCAAAATTTGGCAGTCATTCATTTTTGTGGGACCTTCAGCCTCCATTATGCTACCGTCGGCGGAATTTATTTGTCTATGTGTAGCGTATCGCGAAGTCTTTTGGGAGGAATTGAGCAGGCTTATATGACGTAAGCGTTCGATACGGCGGGCATTGCTGTTTTGAGTACATGTAATATTTTTGCACAGCTTACCGTCGCGAGCTGGTTGCAGTTTTCAAGGTAAGTTATTTTCCATTTCTAAACTGCTTTGCCTTGCTTTTGTTATATATTATCTTTCTTCCCGTACTGCCCTTTACAACTGAGTACTCTTTCTTATTTCACTTAGATCTTCGTGAGAAAATTTCTTTGGCGATACAAGATTTGTTTTGTTCACGCAAGCCATTAACTTATCTAAGCTCGGCTCGTGATCAGGATGGATTGCACGGGAGAAGTATTCGCTTTCGCAAACACTCACCCTCTTTACCCAAACGAGTGTCTCAGGTATTGGACTCTACTGTATACATGTACTTGTACTGTGCAGTCATTTTAAGCAGCTGTGAATGCAGTCAAACTGCTGAACTTACATGTACTGAAGCTGTTTGTTAACTAGATGACAATATTAACTGCGAGTGTGGCGACATCAATTGAACAATATCGGTCGAGGAAGCGAAGGATGCCTTATCACATGTTCATCCTTGAGGCGGGAGATGGATTTTTACCATGTTTTAGCTAAATGTTTTTACTTGACAACATTGAAACAAATTCTGGACATGTACAGAAATGATGGGCTAAATTTTGTCTACATCCCAATACTTGTAAGGGAAAGGGAATGATGTGGAGAACAATCCAGGCCCTGCCGGCAGTATTTAAGATGATTTCCGCAGAACATTCGAGCAATAATGGCAAAAATTAAGTTACCAAAAAACCCTCATAAAATTGAAATATTTGGAACACAGTAAAGAAGAAATTGTCGAGACTAAAGCTCTCAAGGTGACCCCGCAAGAGAAAATTGAACTTGAAGTTATCCGTATTTCAGTGAAACAGACGTTTCGTGTTAGTTAAAAAAACGCAAAAAAAAACATTCTTTAAGCATTCTTACGAGGTTTGGCTTTAACTTTCTCGAGAACGCTTGAGAAATTAATAATAATAATAATAATAATAATAATAATAATAATAATGGCATTTCGGGCAGTCTATCCACAGGGTGGCTCTTCGCCTGCCCGATGCTAACTAAATTTACAATTAAAAGATATCTAAGAATTTTAAGAATTTATATCTATATGTAAACGAGATAAAATTGTGTTTTAAGATATGCTAAAATAAATAAATGAATAAATAAATAATTAAAATTATGCCAGGTGTTCTAAAGCTCTCTTAAAAATAATGTTTTTGGTGTTTTCAATTAAACACGGAGTCACTTTGAGAAATTAACTAACTAAGGTGAGTTGTACTAAATAGTATTCCAAAAGTTACCTTGCTAGGAGTAGATTTTTAGAAATAATTTTTGCACTTATTGCTCGAACTTTGAGCGGAATCCGTCTTAATAACAATAATCCAACAACCACTGTGTCTGCTGGCCACAAGTCAAGGAACTGAGAGAAGCGCACTTTGGTGAACGTTAGTAAGCAGTGTGTTGCAAATTATGTTCACTTGATTATTGTTAAAATTTACAATCAAATAGAAGGTACTGTACTCAGAATATGCTTATTGGATCGGGCCTATACAGATCTACAAGATATAAATTCTGTACAAAAAGATGTGCATTTGCCGTTAACTGTTACAATGAGGTTAACTGATATTCCATGAATAGTTTCAGTTTTTGCCAGAATGTACATTCAATGCAGCGTAATGCAATTTAATACATTGTTCATTATTTTTACTCTTGACATAAAACAATGCCAAATATATGTCTCTTAAAAATTCACTTGCAGAAGCATTTTCAAATAATTTTCTCAAACTCATCAATAACTCATCAGGTTTAAACAATATAAATCATAAATGTGATGGTGTTTGGATATCTGATCTTATTTGACATAGATGTTGTAATTTAAAGTCGCCTTTTTCTCCTTACTTTTAGTTTCAATTAAGAAGATAGGTGTACTTGTGTATATAGTGTGTCAAACACCGAAGATCACATTCCATCACATTTCCAACACCTCAAAGTTTATCAAACATTCTCAGCTCTGTGCTATATTTTAAACACTTCTCTCCATATTTGGAAAGGCGGTTAAACACGGTCTTTCATGCCTGATGTATTACGTCATTGTTACTGCAATTGTTTGTTACAGTGTTAAAGACGTCAGAGCACAGCTTTGGCATATTTTTAATTTAACTTCGAGGATTTACATGGGATACCCCTTTCATTTGAGGGATACACTTTGGTCAGCATTGAAGAGCGTAAAAACCTATTATATTTGCAATTGTCTTGCTTACAAACGTGGACTGTTCCTTTCAAAATGAAAGGTGTACTGCACGTGTCTTGATTTGTGGTTGTCAAGCTGATATGCCACAAGTTCAGCACGACCAGGAATGTGATTACAGTGAATGAATGTGTGTACAAGAAATCCTTAAAAAAGCTGATAACGGTTGCATTGTGTTCTTCAAATAACATTATATTAATTAACCTCCCAATATAAATAGCATGATAACAAATATGTTATTATCTTTTTGTATGTTAAAACAGATCCAACCGAGCAAAGTAGTATTGGGCTTGACAAAACAATTATAACACGTACAATAAGACAAATCTGTACCAGGTCATGGAAGCATAAGAAGCTAGTAAACCAGAGTGACGCACACTGAGCAATGTGGAAAACTCCTTTAGACATAATTTTGATGTTTGCCATGTAGCATTTGACGTTTTATCAAGTTCCAGCTGATAAACCTGTACTGCATACTTTTCACGTGAGTCGTCGGAAGCTCTATTGTACAACTCTTTATACAACTGCATGCTAACAACCACTTGAAGATTACTATTGAATCCAGAAACAAACATGGATGCACTCTTCTATCCAGAAATTATTATGCAAACTACTAGTCAATCATCAACATATACTTTTAACATCACAAGGATCTACATGTGTCAAAAGAAGCATACAAAATGTACCAGCAATATGTTTATATATACAAAAAAATGGAGTGAAATTCTCATCTACTACAAAGTGCTCAATAGCTGAACTAGAGCGGCAATAACAGTAAAAACTCAAGAGCTAGGTTATATGGTCATTTAATCGCTACTCCGAGTTTCATGCGTCATGCGAGGCAATCATCAGGCGACTGCCAGAAAAAAACGGTTACATTCAAAGATATTTGAAAATACAGAACAATACAATTACATACTAGATGTGTTGCGTGTCACGTGGCGCGTCACGCGGGATCTTAATCGCTAATTAGATGATAACATTTTTCAGCAAGAATTTCCTAGCATGTCTGCAACACGATGCAATCTCATTTCTGCTGTTCAAAGTCGACATTTCCGGTTTACATAAGATGAAAAATTTCTCCCACAAACACAAATTACATCTCTTGGTAACATTCGAATAAGACCTAGCCTATTTAACTATGCGCCACTTGATGTCAAACTTAATGTTCTGATCTTTCAGGCTCCATATGTATTTACTTAGTTCAGTAGCGTGTTTGTACCGCTCATTTCGAAAAGAACATACATGATTACGATATCTTAATTTGAATGTAGTGTCACAGAGTCCAATGTATGTCTATTTCGTGGTTGGTGTGATGACTTCGGCCTGGTAAATTACGCTTTCCATGCTACAATTTCCATCCATGGGACACGTGGTAGATTTCCGGCAGTTGCAATTTTTCGTTTGGTCATTAGTACGTGTGGATTTGTTAATTTCCGCTTTGTTATGGTTAGATATGATTATTTTGATGTTACCCATGCAGCTGTAGCTTAATTTGAGTGTGTTACGGTTAAAAATTTTATGAAGCGGGTTAGATTTGGGGAAGTGCTTATCAATATGTGAAAGAAAGCATTTACCGACGTTTGTTTTCACGTTCTTGCTGTATGGTGGATTAAAGCACAGGATGTTTCGTTGTCTGTTTATTCGTGGGCGAGGTGTCTGGTTCGGTGTGGCATTGAATGATAGGTTGTAGTTGTATCCGCTTTTGTTAAGCGCTTCTTGATAGACGCCCTTTGTCTGGATTTATGAAAACAGTGTTAAAGAAATCAAGCGGTTTTTATGTATTTATTATTATTATTATTATTATTATCTATTTATTTATTTTGTTGGTTTCCTTATGGAAGCCGCTTCTAAATCTTACCTAGCATAAAATGTAGAGGACTTCTTGCTGCATGCTTCATGTATTTATCTATTGTTTTCATTATTCATCGCTACCTCCACCCCCTCCCCTTTTCAACCGGTGTTAAGTTTAGACTACACTCGTCTGAATTTCAGTTCGCGCGGTGACTCTGAGAAGGAGCCAACCGATTATTGTTCTGCATTTGCTGTCTAAAGGAAGTCTGCCTGAGGACATCACTAAGTCCAATGAAGGCCCAAGTCTAACGATCTCCTGGCAAGCGTGATCCATTATCGTACGTGAGGCTGGCTTAAGATGTGTAAACTTAATGGGTCACATTTAGTCCCGTAACAGTAGGCCCTTTGCCCTGTGGCGATAATATTGGGCTTGCTTTAGACAGCAAAAATCTTTAGCCGCATCAATTTAGGGCTTAGACGTGCAATGGACTAGACATTTCTAGCTGCTGTTGGCGTTATTTACTCTGAACTTTGATGTAACTAAAGATTTAGAAACAATCTGTTGAAATCTGGATGTGCCATTCCGCTTTGGACAAAATTGAAGCACATCCGGGACATTGCTATTTGCGAGCAAAACATGGCCACGAGCAGAGTGAAGAACATGAGTTCAAGCGCTGATCGTGAGTAGAATTTCCTTGTTTTATCAATTTTAGGCGTTCTCGGCTTAGCTAACTATCAGAACTGTCTGTGATTCGCTAGCGCGGAAGAAATTTATTTGCATGGCTTCCGAGTGATAATTGACGTAACGACAACATGTTGAGTGTTCGCTTACTGCTAACTATGGCCTAGTTTGTTTGAGGTTCAATCGATTCTCGATGTAAGAAGCTCTTGTTTAGTCCATTTATAACGATGCAGGCCTTTAGAAAGCGATAGATTAGCTCTCCGCCGCGGTTTTGATATCTGTACGTTCGTGATGTTTTAGACTGCAATTTCAAGTTGAAAGCACTCTTAATTAAATTGTACAATTCATGATTCAACGAAAAGACGGTGAATTTAGTCTTCCTAGCCTTAAAAGGCATACAGGAGAGTTATTTGCTGTTATTTGAGCTACGATAAGCCTCTTGGAAAGCTGGGTCTAGGACAGAATTGTATCAAGGTTATCAGTGACAAGTAAAATTCTATGGCTATGTTTTTGCGAATCCAGTCAGATATATATAAAAAATCGTTACCAGAGTTCTCAGGCCAACAAAGGTGTCACAACGTCAGGAGGATCAGTAAAGATTCCCATTTCAAACCTCGCCGCATAAACAAACGTAGAAAGTTAAAAAATTGTGAGGACGGACAACTTCTGACGTAAAAAAGATTAAAAAATTTAATAAAAACGTTTCGGTTGGAGACCTTCTTCAGTTATTACAACTTTTGAATAAAAACGTGCTGTAAATAAGATTAAGGTGTTAGTGATTACGTAATTACAAGTGACAACTAGTAAAAGTGCAAAATCACGTGAAAGAGCAGAAAGTGGTGCTAATTAACCAAGGACAAAAAACAAAATCAACAAAGCAAAAAAATATAGAATGAATCGAAAACAAACTACTATGAAAATAATCGGCAGAGTATGAGAGATAAAAACTAAAAACTAAAAAACCAAACTGGCTAGAACGAATAAGATAACCGAAGAGGCAACGCGGCAAGCATTGGAAAAAGTAAAACCCTCCCCTTTATATAACTGAAAACATCAACTGTAACAAAATCCCAAAACGAGGCCTTTGGAGCCTGAAAGGGCAAATTAGCAACAAAATCCCTGGCGGGGCCCTTAAATAATATTAATCATAATAAGATCCCTTGACAGGGCCTTTGAGTCTAATCAACACCTAAAAGGCTGACAAAATCCAAGAAAAAGGACTTTGAGCGATCAATCAGTAACGTACAATATAGGAGAGGAAATTAAATATAACAAATTATATTTTTCGAATGAAATTCCTTTCTTTTATTTAAACCATGGGGTGCTAAAGAGAACAGCTGAGCACTCCAATAAGCCTCTTTTGTAATGAGAAGCCTATCGATCTCCTCAGAGTTGTTTGGGGTTTGTACCTGATCAATACAGTCTTCAATAAAGTTAATAACACCTCACCTATGTTGATACCTAAAAATCATTATTACCTTATTTATTTCAATTTATACCTTTATCTTTCTAGGTGATGGCCTATTTACTTGTAGTACAATAACTCCCGAATACTGACGTTTAACTGAATGGAATAAAAGTAAATCTAAGCCCACACAGGTACGCTTTGCGGACCTATTTTTTTTTGAAAATTTGTTCATTTCCAAGTTGATATTTTCGTAGCATGCGCACGAGTTACTTGTTTGTTTTCATAATAGCAACAATGTTTGCTCGCGACTCAGCAATATCCCCTCATGCACAAGTGCAATTCCACGCTAAATACCCTCTCTTTGATAGCCAACCACACCGCGAATTTACCTTTAGCTATTCGACTCTAACGTGATATTTGCATGAGTTGCGCGTCCTTTTCGATCTGTTAACCGTTGCGTTTGACTGTGTCGCTGTGTGAGGGTTTCATTTTTTACTTCGTGACCTGTTTCCTGACCTATTCCGTCGGCAAAATGGACGACCAGTATATTGTGCTGCTTGAAAAAGTTATTACTGAAAATATGCGCCTGAGAAGTAATGGAAGCGCAAGAATACGAGCAGCGAAAGATGCTTCAGGAAATGTCATTCAAAATGGCGGTCAGCTCTAAATCAGGAGCTGAAAGGGGAAGTAGAAAAAGATCTAGGAATATCCAAATCCCGCAACAGTGCCGTGTAAGTATATTATATCGGTATGTCTTACAAGCAAAACGAAAAGAAAATGCATGCAAGTTAGCAAGGTTAAGTCTTATGTCCGTGAATCGTGACAACAAGTTAAGCTTATTTGCTCTGCTCCGCTAATCATTCGGTAACCCTAAGTTTAATTTATATCCTTTTCTTTCTCCGCATTCAATCATTTTACGTAGGTGCGGTGTCGAAAAAAACATTCAATCGTCGTTTAAATTAAAGCATCCTGTTAGCATTGTAAACAATGTAGTCAGGGAAAAAAAACTAGGGGCCCTGGTAATGACTCTTTGTGGAAAGGAGGATGATAATAATACTTTTGTACATTCGAACCTCAATTAAGCGGTCACTTGTCTTGTCAAAGTCAAAAAAATTGTTGTCAGAAAAATACTGCCTGTTAACTACTCCGGTTGGCAAAAGTTTATTGCTTGAACACACACACTAATAATGAATGAAATGCCGAGCTAAACCTACAAGTTTTTATACTTATGTAAATCTCAGAAAGTTCCAGAAGCGTCTCTGCATATATTTGGGCTTGCGGGACAATGCATACTAATTGTCAAACACTCTGCATTACGACTATGCCTAAAAGGTGACAGAATAAATAGAACTACATAAGCTGATTATGTAACACTGCCAAGAAAACCCCCATTGACGGCCATCTTTACCTGTAAGCGGCTGCAGCCACCCATTAGTTCCCCCGATGAGGGTTTCCTTTGGTTTTTACCCCTATTAACCGGAAAACCAAAATTTAACACAGTAGTTTGTCTTTGTTTTGGAAAAGGCAATGACAGATACTGACAGTCCGAAATAGAATTAAAATGACCACTGACCTTTTTTTATTATCTTTACGTGATTCCATGCTGCTTAAAGCAGGTCTTGTATTAAATTGACATTTCTACTAATTGAGCCTGATGCCAGTTTCTGATGCACCCCTATTACGTGGCCAACCCCTATTAAGCGGCCACCTCCCATTCCTCTTACCAACCATTATACTTGTGTTTGACTTATATGCAAAACATTTTTAGAAAGAAAATGCTGTCTCACTCGCTTTCCTGACATGTTTCATTAACTTGAAAAAGTCAACAGATTTTCCTGTGTTTTCATACCACCACCCTGTCTAGATCAAACTGAAATATTCACATCGAATGGGTAATAGAAGAATTTAATCGGACAATAAATTATTATTTCATTCACCCTTGTTAGATAAGAGGCGATTATAACAAACTTGGCGCTATGTGCCTAGTTTGTTATTTATCACCTCGTATCCAACTTGGGCTCATGAAATGATATTGTTGAATATTCTCAGTTCAGGGAAGAAAGTTTAGAAGCCTCGTTGTTTTCCTTGTATATTACAGCAAGACTTTAAAAAGATGTACAACTCGCTGAAAGGGAATAAAGCTTTTGAAGGCCTCAAGTTGGATGAGAGGTTCTGTGACAGCCATAACATTGCACTTATCCATGAGTAATTTGTATCTGACACAGTAATAATGCAATGTCAGTGTCAATGTTGTGAGGGCTTGCTCTAAGGAAAAACCTGACTAGAACTCTAACTAAATTGTTATAACACCGGGTTTATGTAATTGTAAGGGACTTGTATAGGAAAGACTCCCATTTGAGACCCAAAGGTTTCTCTTTGTGGTGCAATTATTGCATTGTTTACAAAACAATTATGGCTAAGCTTGCTACATGTATAGGTTCTATTTTCTCCTTGTCATTGAGCTTTTTAGCTTGCAAGCTGATGCCAATCAGTAAGCCATCAAGCTAAGAGGGTCATTGAGGAAGCGGTGGCTGATCATGATGGGTCTGATAAGTGCCCTTAGTCTGCAGCTGAGATAAAAGGTAATAATTATTGTGCCTGTAGTAGTTTGCTGTTGGGGTTGTTGACAGCCTTTAGGACTAAAGCATGTAAATCATCGGTCACTGATATCCATTATTAATCAACTGACACTGATTTTTATCAACAGATATCACTTATAATCATAAAAATTACAATTTCCTAGATTACGATTGGTTTAAAAAACTCATATGTTGCACTAATTCACTTGCCAAGTTGTTATCGGACAATTTGTTATCGAACAGTTCAATAAACCAATAACATTGAAAGTTGTAGTATAAATCAACCAATCACAACCTTGGTTTAAATCACCATAGAAACAGTGAACAGACTCCTAAATTGGGGCTTTCTTCAAAATTGAGAATTTACGCTTCCTTTGTCAGTCTTTTAATGTAAATTTTCCCTTTCCTTCATATAACTTGGCTATTCTTCTTTTCTCGGAAATTGTTATTTTTATCGATCATTAATTGGTAATAAGACTTTGTGTCGTCCAATTCAGTCTGTAATCATATAATCTTACTCGTGATAAACAAATAGGACTCCTGCTGTGTGGGAGTCCGATTACCATTACTTATCAATTATTGATTTCACTGGCTGGTCCCAGTTTTGAATGAGGTCTTACGATGGACTTCTACCAAAGCACAACCCTATGGTCCTTTAAAGATAATGTTAAGGTCATATATACATCAACTACTCCTTTCTGCTGGGTTGACATGGTAAGGTACTCGCTCCATTCCACGTGGACCATGCCGTTAAAGACTGGATTTTTCCGTTTTACGTGACTACATATTGGATGGTAGTATGTATTATAGAAGTCGGCGTTGAAAATCAGCTGACTGGTTTGATTGTCGTGACCTTTTAGTCGACGATCCACATGCTTAACAATAATGTTATCTGGCTAAGTTCTGTATTTCTGCACAGAATCTTTCCCACAGCCACAGCACTTTCTGACAGCTTTGGGTCGAGCACAAAGCGTGTAAGGATAAGGCGACATTCCCGAGTGCCATGGTACACCACTCAGAGGTTGCTGAACTTGTTGACTTGCAGTACATGGTGGCTGAAATGTAGAGTTTGCATTGCCTGTTAGTTGTAATGACGACCGCTCCAACTGAAAACCGGGAACTGTTGAGTGTAGAAATGACGGGTCAGTAAAATTTGGTGTCGTCTGTAAAGGATAGCTGTTGAGAGTTGCTGATTGTGAAGCTGACTACTCATAGAGTGTATATTGCACTTGCTAGTAATGCGGCCATGGCGAGCCCCTGGTCTGTGTTTGTTTGTATTTTCATTGGAACCAGGAAAAAATTCAGCTCTTACCATGCTTGTAGACGGCATTGTTGCACCCGGGCGACTGGGCAAGACTGGTCTTTGAGACGGGCTGGCAGAGGTAAGTACACTTAACGAGGACTTTTGACTTGGTTGTTGTTTTCGTCTTGTTGCTTTGCGGACGTCGTTTTGCTCCAGACGTACCCTTTCTGAAACCGTTAGACCAGTTTCGATGGCTGCGATGAGGTTTACGCCAGCAATGCCTTCGGCTACCTTCTTATTCAACATTCGACGAAGAGCATACAAATATTCAAACAGGATTCCTTGGTCGTCGGCAGCAGCAGCTGTGTCGGGCATATCTCAAGTGCTCTGCATGTGCTGCAGAAACACTGGAATAAGTTACTCTTTTTACCCACGGGCTTCACAATGAGTGGGTCACCACCATCCTTACTTTTCACTTTCCTCGATCTCTCGCATAGTTTTAGGGACTAATGATATGCCGGAGACCAGTTTTTAAATTCCCTGCAAAGAGGAACTAATTTACAACTGAATCGTTGTCTTGAATAGGCATTGTTAGTTTTGACAGCTACTGTTATTCTGTCCTGAGCTAAATACAATGGCTTGCTTACCTGCAACGTGCCATTTTCAGACGCGACTTGACCAGGCAGTTTTCAAACTGAACTGGAGAGTGGTTGTCGTTGAACAATTAGCAAACTTAAAACGGATTTTGTTTAAGAAAAGATCCATCGTCCATTTGCCACATGACGAAAATTGCAAGGCAGTTTGAATTTTCAATAAATCGATGTTGAAAACGGCCCTCACACTAAAAAATTCCGGTTCTGCTGTTTTTTCAACTTCAAAAGCATAGCCTTTATACTTTTTAAATCTCCCTTGGTTTAGGCTCAAATTCCAGTTTAATCATTTCTCTTCTAAAATCCGTTTGCCGAAGTCTGTGTTAGAATACAGGAAATCAGACAAGCGATTTTTGTGAACCCAACTTGGCCAATTTGGAACCTTCCTTCTTTCATTCTGACCTACTGAACACTCGTTCGCATTCCTAAATTTACCGCTTCGCTGATTATGAATAATAATTGGTGTGCAGGCATTCTGCGCGATGAGTTTTCTAGGGAAAATTTAGCCTAGATAATGATAAGAATTTGTTGAGTTTGAAATATTGACATGGGTTAATATCGATTTCACAGCTTAAATATTCTATTCTGTAGTCTAAATGACTATTTTTTTTGCAAATCTAATATTAAATCATGGCTAACAATCGCAGAAACTCGGAATCGCTGAACATTTAGCGGGAAATATTTTTGACTAATGATTTTTTTTGGACTTTGCGAGCCCAGTTATTCCGATTTGCCTACAGACACCAATTTTAACTAAACTGGATATTGATAACAGTGTAAAAGACTATCACAAAAATATTTTTCTCTAGAGATTAACTGCCGCATTTTTGAAACACGACTCGCTGAAAACGGCTTAAATTTGGGTCCCGCTCGATCATTATTGATTCAGCAGCGAGATTTGACACCCCTCGAAAACCGTCAAATTCAATCGAAAGACCTGAAATATGTCGCATTCATCCAACAAGGAGACATATATTATCATAATTCAATAAGAGATTCTGGAATTTTACAAAGTATCTTCAAGGCTTACCTATAGTTGCCCGAAATTTGGGCTATTTTAGGCCGCTTGTGAGGCCAAAATCATGACTGATGTGGTGATATCTCGAAGAAACACGAACGCCTACCTCCGAAACTGTCAAGGCTGTGAATCTTTTCGGATAGCTGTGATAGCTGTAAATGTGAAAAGTTGAAGGTGAACGGCTGACCTCGATCTTTTGGTCCTGCCTGGTTTTCTCTGACAATCGTGGCCACTTAAGAAGACTCCTACTGTGGGAAGAAATCATTCTATTGCAAACATTTGGACCCCAGTTAAGGTACTTAACCACGATCAAGTGATTATCAATCTATGATCTCTTGCTACGAAAAGCACGAATTGACAGTGTCCTATTAGAAGAACTATCGTCACACCAATTTTAAAATTAAATTTCTAGAATTCTATATTTTCTAACATATAGATTACGTAAAAGTCCTACTTAAACATGTTTTAACCAAGCGCAATGATTAAAAAGCCCCGACGATAAGTTCTGCAATTGGTTATAGGACAAGTACCTACAAAAGGAATATGACACATAAAGACAAATGCATTAATTTACAAATTATTTCAAGGCCAAAATCTGTTATTAAATATTTATGACGTGGGTGAGCATTAACTATAAGGTCTCTCCCATACACACCTTCCTCATGATTCAGCATTGAATTCCGTCACACACTCCCTCCCACGGGTAGGCGCGTATTGAAGATAAGGCTATATTTAGGCTTGTGTTATGATGTTCAATAATTTTTTTTATAAAATTCAGAATTTTGGTTTGTGATCGCCAAATGTTTATTATTTTGTAGTTCCCTCGTTAGTCCTGTGATTCTAAGGCACGACTCCCCACACTTCAGATTGTTTATATTAAAGTTTATCTAGAATGCTTAAGCTCCAAACCCCATCGCTAGTCATGTTTAGGTTTGTCTACTGCCCTTGACCTGAATCTCTCACAAAGATCCTGATTAGGTTTCTTGGTCTCCAAACTTTAGTTTCTATCGCTTGTTTCAAGAATTCTATAGTTCGCTGTTGAAAGTCGCGTGAAAGTGTCTGGGTTAGTTCAACAAAAGATGTTTAATCCACCAAGTACAGTCGTCCCATGGGGCCCAAACATAGCTACCGATATGATATTTAAGTACGTGTGCATTTGTCAGTCAAGTACTTGAGCAGAAG
Organism: Orbicella franksi; assembly: GCF_964199315.1. Classification (NCBI taxonomy): domain Eukaryota; kingdom Metazoa; phylum Cnidaria; class Anthozoa; order Scleractinia; family Merulinidae; genus Orbicella; species Orbicella franksi. The sequence goes on along the minus strand of NC_138152.1, from coordinate 23,345,466 downwards.
CAGCAGTAGAAGTGGAAGAAGAAGAAGTTAGAGGGAGATCATGCGAGAGGGAATTCTAACAAATAAAAGACCCAGAGACCAGAGTCTTGGTATACCTTCTCGTTTGAGATTTCAAATACCTGCATGTAGAGTGTTTTGTACATTCAAGCGCCTAAATACTCGATTTTTTTTTTGCTATTTCAAAGTAAAATTAATAAGAGTAGACATTCCAAACTGGTACCACGTTCAGGCCTTCAAAAACTTTTCTCGGTCTTAGCTCTAGAGCCCTAACAGCGAACAATTCAGAGTTTTTTCAATCCCTGATATTGTGATTTAGTATAATTGCAAAGCTGAAAAATGTTTTTTCAGCAATCGGCTTGGTTGAGCGATTCCTTATATGACATTATATTCACCGCGCCAAGCGGTGATTATAACATTTTTGAGGCCTGGATATTAAGCTCGCCACCTTTGCCTTCACGGCAAGCAAACATGGCGAACAGTTGCTGAATGAATTTTGCATTTGTTGGGGAGGCATCCCTCCAAGTCCAGGATATTTGAAAGGATGGATAATTTTTACAACCACTGTTCTGCCCTTCGAGGAAAAATCCTCTCAAAAACCCTTATTGAAGGGATTTAAGAATCGTAAACTCAGAGATTACGTTGATCGCCAGCAAGTCAGATCTGACGGAAAGTTATTTTGCTTCAAACTACAGCTACTCATTTTAAGAGGATGGTGACAACTGTAAATAAAGTCAACAACGATATAACAAAGGTACCGGATGAATTTATTTTGCGTAGTGTTTCGCTTGTTTGTTTTATTGCCGAACTCTTTGAGTCAATCGATTCACAATCGATGTTATTAAAACTACCCCCGCATACGTGTATGCAAGCGAACAATTGCGTCTGTGTTTTTATGTTTTAATCCGTTATTTTGTTGTCGTTGATATTCACCAATGTTTACTTTGCCGAAGGCGATGCAGTTCCACGTTTCGTAAACGGTCGTTGCCGTTCTCGCGACGCTTAGAAATTTTTTTTTTTTTTTAGCTGGCAACGAATTTTTCTCTACTCATGAAGGAAAATAAAAATTTGTAAGTAACCACTTAGTATCGAACCCGGAGCCAAATCTGCGAAAATTAAGTCATAAAACGTGACTTTCTTAGATGTTAATGATAGAGTTGCCCCAAACATCAAATAAAAGCTAACCGAAAGCAAACCAGTGTGAATATAAACAATTAAGCATTTGGTGAGTGCGTTTTACTCCATCATCATAACCACAGTTTCTAACTTGTCAAGGCCTAAACTAAAGCGGGTATGGAATCGTCCATTCTAAAGGACTTGGCTACCAATGAAGGCATCGACTGTTGAAAATGGCATCGATCATTTACGAAACGGAAATCAGTTCGGTCGGCACTTGCGATCTTAAATTTCAATAGGAGCTGGTGTCTCAAATGATAAAGTTGGCATCAAAAATTGGTATCACATTCAAATTAGTCCTAGCTAAACAGCCTAAAATGCGAACAATTGTTGTTTATTTGTTTGTTTGTTTCATTGTTTGTTTTTTCATAACTGTTAATAGAGATTATGCACGCCGAAGTCTTTAACTCGGGCTAGGATAACCCTACTGATACGGTACCTTCCCTTCTTGTAAACAGGCCTCAGTACAGTCCTTGTGGATCGTAAGGTTTGTTCATTGTTGACAAGAACAGTTCTGTGTTATGTCCTTTAGTAGTTCCATGTACGGAGCTCTCCTGCGCACGGGAGGATGTAGTGTATCTAGACCCAGGCCCTCGCATACACGCTGCAGCATTGGTAACTTGAGCATCTTCAAGGTATCACCTTTCACCATTGAGCAAAGATGGAACTGGTCATACACGTCATAATGGGATGCTGCATCTGGCTTGCTGTGACCGCCACGTCTCTGGCGCCAGTGAAATTTGTCTCCTCTTCTGATGCCTGGATATCTAACTCATTCATATCTTGCTGGCGAGCGGCAGTATTAAGACGTGAAAAGTAAGAGGCGATCTGCGAGGCTGTAAGGAGTTCTGATGACTGGAAAAGGCCCAGACAGTCAGCACCACGAGCACGGCGCATTTCACGAGCAACGACCTCCACATCGAGCTTTCGGTCTGTTGTTTGGCCGATACGAAATTTAGCCAAAAGGTAGGACTTTTGTTTATCGCTGATCTGATAAGCTTTTTTTGACAGCTATTAGAGCCCATCCCTCCTTGGCAGCAGCAATAGGGTAATCCTGGGAAAGCGTTGAGGTTTTTACGGTTGGTAAAACGCCAACGCCCTCCTCCAGGGCTGACTTGTAACCCATTTTGGCTAGATCTATCACAGTATGTCTCCCAGGGGACCGTGTGCATTTCTCGAGGGACAAGTGGTTTTGAAGCGCCGATACCTGTTGAAAGATGCGCACGCACCCATCCTGGGGACATGAATAAACCCCAGCAACTTTGTTGCTCTCCTCTGGATTGACATTCTGCATTTCCTCCGCGCTGGCTTCAGGAGTTGTGGCTTTGGTCGACTTGTTGCCCAAAGGTTTGAAGTCTCCCGGGGAAAATGCTGCCACTAGTCCGCTCTGACTAGGTTCTGAAACATGATGAGACACGCATCCACATTATATTTCAATCTAGGAACAAGTAACAATGCAGTTATTGTTATTCGTAATAACAGGTGTTGAAGAGGTACTACTGAAAAGCATTACCCATCCCTCAGTCCCTCTCTACCTAACTCTATTAATCAGGGAGGTTTCCGCACTCGTTATTGTATCTAATTAAGGTCGAATTGTGAAGAACACCGTAGTAACGGCAAAATAAGAGAGTTTGTCAGTCCGTAGAACAAATCGTGACATTATGTCCACAATATTTGGCTACTCACCCGAAGACCTAAAAGACGATACATCCAGTTTGATTACATCACCAGGACTGACACCATATGCACGCCAACAAGTAACGGTGTCTGTTGAAGTAAACTCAAAGTTGTTCAGCTTTTTGATACTTGCTACTGTCTGGGCCGTGTCTTGCGTCTCGGCAATGGTGTCCATGGAAACCACTCGGACTCCCTCCAATCCTCCATGAGAAATCAATGCAATTTTCATGTCATTTGCAGTGCACACGTCGTGTCCTTCATTTATGTATGCCCTGATATGGAATTTGCGTGACGCAGCCAATCGATCCGCCGCACCTTTACCCCCTTGTGGATTGCTAAAATCAATGCATGCCATCCAAATTCCGCAACGTGTTCCCGCATGTCGACACGCCAGGATTGTGCGAGAAGAATGGTAACACCCGGCGTTATCCTGACGACAAAAGGGCGTGTTGATTTCCGGGTGCTCCTGCTTAAGTGTGGTCAGAACGTGGTGCATGATGGTTACGACTGCAGGGCTTCCCTGGCTACATGACTGGATGACGTGGATGAACCCTTGCTACTGTAGGACCCCTTCTACCCGTTGGTATACGACTGATATGTGCCAGGATATACCACGCTTGCCAAACCAGTCTGCTTGGGAGTCTCGGTACCTCTGCGGCAAGAACTTCATTGCCCAGTCGTTTACAATGAAAACCGTTTCTTGGTTGAGGGCAACGATGATATCCAGGCGAGCCTGGTCTTGGTGTGCTATAAGCTAATCGTAACAAATGACATTTCCATGACTGGATGGCAAGCGTGGCGTGATTGGTAAGATATACAGCTTTGTCTCTGTCGTCATCCGCGTGAAACGGCGACCTGGCTACGGCTTCTGAAATGGCGGCAAGCGTAGAATTTAGGTTTTCGCACTGCTCGCATAAGTCTTCGTGTCGGTGATCGCATTGTTGCCGAAGGTCTGGGTTGGTACAATCGCTAAGGGCAAACACACTGCAGTGACTAGCTACGTCAGAGTTGGTGGTAATGTGAACCTGTCAAGGAACGCATTTGAATGCATTACACGTCATACCTGTATTGCCAAGATCGCTACACTAATAAGGTACATATTCAGCTGGCCTTGGATCAAAGAGAATAGAGGAAAAAAAGTCGTGTGCGGTTAAAATAAAACACCGTTAAAAAATAAATGGAAAAGGTGACTAAGGCACTTTTCCCATCAATTGGCCATTCCCACCCCCCACCCCTCTCGCCATCCCCTTCTCCCTCACCAAAGCCTGATCTTTCGATGGGAGAACCATTGGACTAATTTTATTTTTTCTAGATAACCGTTTTACTGCCTTTTTACAGAATTACTACTATAGAATGAATTAGAAAAAAAAAAATAAACATTAGTATCTATGTTTAAAAGGTATATTCAAAGTGATATTTGAGCAACCCACCGCGAGACAGATTTTGTTCCAGTCCTACAATATTTTAAGGTTAGTTTTCAAAAAAAGAGCAACAACAACTATTACCTTGAAATCGCCTTTAAGATACAATTTGGCAGTCTTCAAGGATTGGGTGTTAATGGCATCTGATTCCTTTCCCAGTCCGAGTTCGCTAAGCTGGCGCACTAAAGATCCAAGGTCTTCAAAAGCGCGAGCACCTTCTGCGGCAAAGTAATCAAGCCCTTGAAGAGACTTGCGCACTGAAGCTTTGCACTCTACTAGTATCCGCAACATGGTGCGCTCGCTGAAGGGCTCGAATCCGGTTTCATCGCAGTACTGTTCGTACTGGCCCGCTATCCTATGTGGAATAAGCGTACGGATGACGTTCGGTATTTCAATAGTTTTTCCTGAGGAAAGCGTCAGCATGTTCTGTCCAAAAGGCAGATCTTGGACTA
>NC_138152.1:23300743-23338243 GCF_964199315.1 Orbicella franksi | reverse complement strand
TTTTATCGTTTTTCTTCAAACGGTTCAGATCGTTTTCACTGTCACGCAATAAAAAAAAAAAAATGATAAATCGAAAACCAACCAATGGAAAAAGCTAAGACATTGCGATGTACGCTATAGAAGATAAATAATTGAGACACTTCTCCAAGTTTTAGGCCTGCGCGTTTCCCCAAACTTCGAAAATTTGTAGTAAATGTTTCCCAGAAATTTACAGAGCCCAGTAAGAAAACGCCACGTTGGTATACATCCTTGGTACACCAATATGGCAGCCGGAATATAGTGTAAACATCTAGAACTTACTTTGGGTTTCAAGGCGACTGATTATCAGCACTAAACAAACAAGCATTTACATAAGCACTTTTCCTGATGCTCTAACTTCCAAGAAGGCTCAAAATCATGAGATAAGTATATATTGTTCAACAAACTCGATAGTAGCCTTGTGTCACGCAACCTCCATAATCCTGAAATTCAAAATGCTCTGGTTTCCAAACGAAGCACGCTAATTGTAAACAGATATAAATATACCGCCTCTTATGCCTGACCTATTGAATTAGAATTCTTAGAAAAACACATACTTCTAAACATTCTCGAAATCGCGGGGGCGATAGTATCAAACATCTATCAAACAGCTAACTTGTCAAAACTAAGAGCAAGCCTTGGCCTTGCTTGGTCATGAAGCTGAACTTCATAACTATAGCTTGGAATTTTGGCTTCTTAGAATACTCAAGTAGTCATTTCGGAGGAATTAAAGCCAAAATACGACCAAGGAAAAAATAACAAAATAAATTTGTTCAAATTTCCAGTGCTATACACTAGGTGTTTCACAGAGTGATGAAGCGATAGGCTTGTAGGTCTACTCAGGTGACAGCGTCTTCCTTAATAGTTGCTTCATGGTTAGATTTTAGTTTAAAACTTTAGACGAGTGGCGTTAGTGGCTGATAAAATGTGATTTAACTATAACACCGAAATATCAGTGTTTAACAAAGGAGGATATGTAGCGTATGTTGCACTGATCATAATTTTACTGAGAGTTGCAAAGAAATGCAAGCCAAGTCGCGTTTTGATGGTTGAGTGGTGATATTCATAACATCGTAGTTAGCAACAAAATTTAGTCGAAAATATGAAAAAAAAAACCAAGTTGTAAGTGTAATTTTCTCTTGATTATAATTGTAAGCTGGCTTTAATAAAAACATCGGTATTCACGTACGCCAATTGCCTATCCACACCATCCCACCATCCATGCCATTCGGTATTTTTTACTCGTGATCATTTGCGGTCCCTATCGGGGATCATTTCCGGTCCGGGATCATTTGCGGTCCAATTTGGGGATCATTTGCGGCCTGGGATCAATTGCGGACCCGTACAGTTCTGAAATGCATTCATAAAGTTGAAAATACATCCGAGAAAAAACGACCATTTCCGCAATGTTTACATAGCAAGTCGCCATGTCATTTTAAAATAGTTTCCCACAACAACTTATCTTGAAATCTCAAGGTAATAATCACACGAAAAATATATATTTTAGCGTTTTATTTCGTAAGTTGCTCGGAAATAACGATAATCCAGTCACTCAAATGTACCAAGCAGCGAACATTGAGGTTTCGGTCTTTCTTTACGTCGAAATGTAGACAAATATTTTGAAAGATGTGCTGAACATTGTTCGTAGATTCCAGGTTTTTTCAAAGGGAACCAGTTCGAGTCCGACCTTGAGATTTGGCAGAATAACAGTTAAAAGACAAATCTTTTGAGCTGTAGAGTTAGATTCTGAAATAATTAGGTACCAAAGAGGGTTTTATCCAGTCAAAGATAGCCAATATTTTCCCTCTCGTTAACCGGTTGCCGGAAATGTTTTTTGAATGGCTTGAAACCTTAAAATAACAGAGCATTTGACATATCTTTTAACTTTAGCCGTAAAGAGGAATAGCTATTCTATATCTGAGCAAAATCTAACAGTACTTGATTGAATTTCAAGATTATACGAACGCTTCGTCTTTTCGTGTTATTTGGGGCATTCCACTGGGCGGAAAACGCACTTTGACCGCATTTTCAAACTTTCGAATTTTTTTCAAAAACGAAAAAGCGCTGGAACTTAAAATTATGATTTTTGAAAACAGTTAACCAAAGGGTATCTTGAGGCAAAATATGAGCAATGTGCCAAAATAGTCGCTGTCGCACGATTCTCAATGCTCTCAGGCAGAAGCTCTTAAAAAGGGACAATCGCCGAAATTGATGATCTTACTAAGAAACTATTAGGAAACAGTTTAATGTGTCAATTATATGGATATATAACTTGTCCATGTCAACTATGTCTTGTCCGTCTTTATCAGCAATGTTTTCAAAGCGTATTTTAACTAAGTCTTTGTGATTATTACGCGTACCTTTGTTTTTGTCTCACATTTTGTGTCGAATTTGTTAGAAATTACTATACTACTCTTTGATGCAAAAACCAACTTTGCACTTATTCTGCGCATTTCGTAAGAAAGGTATGCGGTCACTTTTGCTTCATATGGCCTGCCACTAAAATTAACAGTTTTGGATTCGTTGTACCCTATATGATAACCTAGTTCAACTAGTAAACTCAATTTTAGCGATCAGTTGGTATAACAAGTCGGTGTAAGAGAGCATAAAAGCTGCAAGATCAAATGCAGTTGATTAGGTGCAAAGAATGTAATGTCACAAATTCGGTATCCAATCAATCACCCTGAGCACACACGCCAACAAAAATGCCGGGGTGATTGCATCTCGGATCAACGGACGCGCGTATAAAAATTGAAAACAAATTTCAAAACGGCGGCTTCTGTGCCATTTGAAGATGTTCTCGAAGAAATGACTCGTGTTGACACAGAAGAGCTACAAGAATCTAGTGACGAGGTAAGCGACAAAACACAGAAGCTATTGACTCAGCTGTCAATTGTTTCATAAAATGCAGTGACCTGGGGGAAAACTTCGCATTTCTTTGTTAAACAAGAGGCAAAAAGATTAAGAGGTCTTTACGAACAACGTGCTCGAGAGAAAGATCCTTTTTCCATTTTCTGTGAATCATCACTCAACACAGGAGCAGAGTTAAAAGACGAGACCTGTACATGGTTGGATTTAATCTACAGGAGGCTGTCAGCTCGTCGGCAAATTAAGAGACCTTGGTATTTGGAGTTTACCCGTGACATTCCAAAGGAAATATTCTTAGCTCTTAAAAGGACCTTTTCAACCACAACAAATCATGACCTGAGAGGAAATGTATGCACGGAAGGAAATCGTAAAGGCTTCTCAATCAGTATTGCATATTTTCCGTCTGTTCTTTACATGTTAGGAATTTTGACAGGAAAGACAATTGAACAGCGTTGCGCCATTACGGTTTCTGTTACACACATAAGTTTTCTTTGCATGACTAAAATTGCTCTGTGCACTTTGCCTCACTTAACCAATCAGAGTAGATCAGAGCGCTGGACGTTGACCTCACCCGACTGAAACAAAGTTATTCTTTAAATTTACTGTTTCACACCTGCACATCTTCATGGTAAACTTTGTTTGCACCAAAACTTAACTAAAAAGCGCTGTTAATTTTAGCAGCCGAAATGGACTATTCGAAGCAAAACGGTGTCAGCGACCCTGAACTAGACTACGTTTATGGAAAGGCTTGTAATGTCAATGGTTTTGTAAACGAAGAAGGCAGTGTAGATTCTCTCTTGTCTTCACTTGATTTATTCAAGTTTTTTTATTCGAATTGTAGGGCTCGACTAGCTTTTTACGTCGTAATTTATGTCCAACCTTGACAGAAAATAGACATTACAAAATTAAGAGAGCCAAAGAGTTTAGTTTCGCCAAATTGAATGCGAGAGATTGAAGAAATATATAGATAGTACACCTTGGAAAAACGATTGGAGACTGCTTCGAAGACAAGAGTGGTATTTTTATTATCAAGACCGAAACTTTAAAAGGAAGAAAACGTCGCTGACGTCCACCTTAGTGAAAATAAAGTTTGGATTCTCGCGTCTATCTAGTGGTTGACAAAAAAAGGTTTAAATTTATCTTCGAGTGCAGTGGATACAGAACTCCACGCCGTTGCTTGTTCTGTGGCCGTTCAACAGGCGGACTTGTTACCTGCCAAAGTATTCTTTTACTTACTTTCTTAAATTGCGTGCAGCGGCATACCAGGTGAGTTTGGCCGAACCATGGTTCGTACTTTTGCGAGAGGTAGTCCAGCCGAAATACCCATGGCGAGACCAAACCAGCCTGATATGCCGCCAAAGCGTACCAGAAAGGAACGATTAGGTATTTACCGTACCCCAATTCGGCCAAATGACCTGATATTGTGGCCATATCAGGTCAGTGACTTGATGTCTCAGGATATCAAGACAATAGACACAGCTTCTGATTGGCTAGTTGGGAGTTTAGTTACGGTAATCTAGAGTTACACGGAGAGATCTACTCACAGGAGCAACAGAATCTCATTGTAGCGGAAAATATCCTCAGGTAAGTCTTTCAACTGATTGTTTTGCAAGAACCTACCAACAAATAATCACAATCAGTGTCAATTGCACGATAAAAGGGAAATTAAAGAGTGTGTGCTAGGAGGTTCCCTTCCTGATATAGGATACAACCTTACAGAAAGCAAGAATAATAAAAATAAAAATGGGAAAACAAAACTCTCTTACAAGATCCTTTCCATGTTGTTTCTCGATCTAGAAAATTCTGAGATCCCGGAATTGCAGGATCTCTTTCATTTGTGACACCACTCATATTTAGCCTGAGACATAGGAGATTAGGGCAGAGAGTCACAAAGTGTCCGCGCTGACTTAACATCGAATTTATCTTACACAACAAGCGTTTTAAAAGGCGACAATCGCCGAAATTGATGATCTTACCAAGAAACTATTAAGAAACAGTTTAATGTGTCAATTATATGGATATATAACTTGTCCATATCAACCATGTCTTGTCCGTCTTTATTAGCAATGTCTTCAAAGGGTATTTTAACTAAGTGTTTGTGATTATTACGTTTTCATTTGTCTTTGTGTCACATTTTGTGTCGAATTTGTTGCAAATTCTTATATTATTCTTTGATGTGCAAATCAATTTTGCACTTTTTTAGCGCATTTCGTAGAAATGTATGTGGTCACTTTGGCTTCATATGAGCTGTTACTAAAATTAACATTTTCGGATTCGTTGTGCCCCATATAATACCCTAAGTTGAACTAGTAAACTCAATTTTAGCAGATCAATGTAAAACAAGTCGATGTCAGAGAGCATGAAAGATGCAAGATCAGATGCAGCGCGGTGATTGGGTACAAGGAATGTAATGTGAGAAATTCTGTATTCAATAAATAAATTTTCAAGTGGTTCTGGAACCAGTCCGATACGAGTGATAACAGTTACTGTGCAAAATAATAAGTCTGTCGTTAACTCGTGTTAATACAGTTGCTGCCTTTTCGTCCGTTTTGAGACTAAGTTGGCGAAAGGCTACGTTCCACAGCTCAGTGCTCCTGTTTACGGAGTGTAGGCTGCAAGTGCGCCGGTGTGCTTGTAAAATCGTGAGTTAATTGGTCTCTGAGAACATATTTTTACTAGAAGGGTTGATAGAATTGTCCACATTTTTTTTATTGAAAATCTTTCAAAAATTATGACTAGTTTATTTTATTTGAATCTCAACTTATCATATAAATAGAGACGCGGTGGCCTCATGATTAGAGCGCTCGTCCCCGGATCGAGCGGTCCTGGTTCGAGCCCTGGCCGGAGACACTGTGTTGTTTTCTTGGGCAAGACACTTAACTCTCACACAGTGCTTCTCTCCACTCAGGAGTATAAATGGGTACCAGCGAATTGTTGGGAAAAGCTGACAAATTCCGGTTGAGTGACCTGCGATGGACTAGCTTCCACTCCAGAGGAAGTAGAAGTACTCCTAGCCGCTTCATACTATAGAAAGTGGGATAAGGTCCGGCAGCTTTGAACCAGTCCGGCAGCTCCAAAGCCTCGCTTATCATATAGGCACACATCAGACATCATCACACATCACCTCTTGCAAAGATGTTGAAAATATAACACGGTTTCTGCTGCAATATATTCAGCTAAAGATATTACTCTTCACTCGTCTTTTACTTGCTTCAGTGTCTTAAGGACAAATATGGGCAAATTGTATTCAAAATATGACTTTCGTCTTGCCAATTACATATAACGTACTCCCATAGACGAAAATGGCGTTAGTTGAAAATATGAAGTTTCGTATCTCCGTTAAGTGTCATTGTCAGAGAAAACCGGGCAGCAGGAAAAGATTGAGGTCGGCTGTTTATCTTCATCTTAATTTTCACAGTATAAAAGCTATCCGAAAAGATTAACAACCATGCCACTTAACGAGGTAGGTATTCGTTTTTCTTTGAGATATCACCACATCATAATTTTGGCCTCGCAAGCGGTCTAAAATGGCCGAAATTTCCGGCAACTTTAGGTGAGGCTAAAAGATACTTCTTACAAATTCCAGAAAGTCTTATTTTTTGCGATAATATTTGTCCCCTAATTGGTTGACTGAGATATATTTGAGGTTTTTCCCTCTAATCCTACGCTTTTCTTGAGGTGCCATCTATCGCCGCTGAATCGTTAATGGGCGTGACTCAATTTTAGCCATTTTCAGCGGCTCGTTTTTCAAAAGTGCGGTATTTTATTTCTAGAGAAAAGATTTTTTTTTTTCACAGTCTTTTACACTGCCATCACTATCCAGTTTAGTTAAAATTGTTAAAAATTTGAGGTAAGTCGGAGTAACTGATCTTGCAAAGTCCCCAAAAAAATCATTAGCCAGAATGATTTCCCGCCAAAAATTTTCGGCGAAGAATATCACTTTATTCCCACTTTCTGCGATATTTAGCCTTGATTTACTGAAAGATCTGCCAAAAAAGTTAGTTGGACAGCAGAATAGCATATTTTTAGATGTGACATCGTTTTTTTACGATGTGAACATTTCAAACTCGCCAAATCCTTACTATTATCTGGGCTAAACTTTTCCGCAAAAATTCTAGTTTTCAACGTCACGCTACGGGGAGAAACAAAGTGGATCCTAAGTTCGCTTGTGATTTTTCCTATCAAGTAGAACAAGAAGTTTAACGCTAAAAGATTTGTAAAACACATTTAAACAACTAACAAGGTTTCGGTTTCCATTATCAAGGTAAAAAGTGAAAAAGTATAACGTCTACTTAGAGTATATAAAATATGAACAATACATAAAATATTTGCGGGTCCTATGCGTATAATTCTCAAGGTAGGAAACGCAATACAGAAAAACGTGTGCGAAAGTGTTACGTAAACAGTTTGGCGCGAGTCGGTTTGCGTGTTAAGAGAACGCTTGATGTCGATCCCTTACGTGCGGCATCTCGTAGACTTAGCAATCGAATTTGCTGTTACATTTCCTCAGAACTTTGAAAAGGTGGCCAGTCTCTGTTTTGTTGTTCCCTTGTTGTGTTTCAAGGTGTTTTCCGATGGCAGAATAACGGTGTTCATTTATGCGTTGATTGAAGTGTTGGACAGAGAACAATGCAAGAGTTTAAAGTGTTCATTCTGAGGAAAAATGACAAAAAAACATTTATTTTTTTTCTCAAGCATCTGAGCGGGCAAGAATCCCAAATCCTCGAATTTGATTGGCTAATCATACGCACGTGACCGGTCAAGCTTTTCACGATACGCTGGGAAAACTTACGGTTGCAGTTAACCTGGAGGCTATTCGATGCGAGTTTTGAATGAAAGGAGCGTTAGTGATGGAGGAAATTTGTGTCGTCTGTGGTTGGTGATTCTCATATGAATTTAAAATATTGTCGGAGACACCTTTGAACTGTGATAAAGCTGGCCGTGAGCTGTAGTTTGCTATACTTTGCTTGCGGCTGTCCCCTGAAACGGGCTGGAGCATTCGCGTGTCGGAAAGCAAGGTTATCTGTTTACTTAAACTGATTTCAAGAAGTGATGTTTCGATGTTTTATTCTTGACATCAATTAGTGTATCAACAGTTAATTTGAGAATGAGAAAAGTTGAATTTCTTAAATAAATTAATCTCATCAATATTTTGTTTATCAGGCTTGTTAAATTTGAGATAAAGCAGTGGTTCTCGGCTTACCAATACCAATTTTGTGCTTGGTTTAGTCTCGCTCGACTGTCGACTGAGACTGCTCGAGTATTTTTTCTAAGTCATTTCTTAGAAAAGAAGCGGTTTGATCTTTTTTGTTACTGCTTCTCGTACCTGTTCAATGCCTCGACAAGACTTTTTTTGTACCTTATCCTTTGCCCAGTCACGTAAAATATTATCTAAATTGTTAAAATTTTCGCCATTTTAAAACACAGAGGGAAAAGCTTTGTAATAATGACGTCAATCGTGCGTCTGTCCTCTAATAGATCATAGGCGAGAACCAATCAAAATGCGAGAATAACTTGGGTTATTATATAAAAGATCCCTGCCATTAACATCTACCGCTTGATTTAGCATCGAATTCCTTTACACCCTCCCTCCCACGGGTAGCCACGTATTAGGGACAAGGCCATATCTAGGCTTGTGTTATAGGGCTTATACAATTTAGACAATTTTGACAATTTAGAACGATTTGATTATTATTACTTTCCAATTGCTTAAATTTTCCAATTTCAGCAATTGGAAAGAATTATTTCATGTATACTGCAGATCAGTTCACTCCTCACGGGAAGATATGAGCTTAACTGATTGACCTCGCTCCCAATGTGTGGCTTCATAGCTCAGTTGGTAGAGCATCGCACCGATATCGCGGTATCGCGGAGGTCACGGGTTCGAATCCCGTTGAAGTCCCGATTTTTTTTCAGGCTTCTTCTTTCCAATTGCTTAAATTGGAAAACTTACTGCGATGATCATTCTTCACTTTCATCTACAACCGCAGTTCAAATATGAATTATTTCATGTGTACTTCGCATCCTTCAAGTTCAGTCGTCCCATGTGGCCACATAGCTACCGCTGTGATATTTAAGTACGTGTGCATTTGTCAGTCAATTACTTCAAGTAGAGGCAGCAGCGAAGTGGAAATAGTGAAGTTAGACGGAGATCATGCAAGATAGATTTCTGGCAAATAAAAGACCCATAGACCAGAGTCTCGATATTCCTCCTCGTTTGGACGACTGAGAGATTTCCAAGTAAACATAGCGTACAGTTTCTGAATAATTTCTTCATTTATTCGGAAGGCACCATTCCAAGTCCAGAATATTTAAAAGAATGGAGAATTTTCAAAATGAATGCTGCGCCCTTGAACTTAAAATCCTTTCAAGAACTCGTATTCAAGGCATTATAGAATCGCAAACTCAGTGATCGCCTGCAGCTAGGTGAGATCGATTGACCGAAATTTAAAAAGCTAATCATTTTTAGACGATGATGACAACTGTGAATAAAGTCAGCAACGATAAAACAAAGGTACCGGATGAATTGATTTTTCGTAGTGTTTCGCTTGTTTGTTTTACTGCTAATCTCGATGAGTAAATTGATTCGCAATCGATGCACATGTAAGTTTATCATTAAAACTACGGTTGCATAAGTGTATGCAAACAAACAATTGCGTCTATGTTGTTATGTTTTAATCCGTTATTTTATTCCTTGATATTCCCCTCTGAAAATTATACTAAAACAATTATTCGCCTCAGGCTCAGTGAACATTGGCAAATATTCACTGAGCCTTCGGAGCAGTTGTCCGTTTCGCAACCGTCGTTGCCATTTTTATGACTCTTAGAAATATTTTCTGAACTATCAACGAATTTTTCTCTACCAAATTAAAGAAAAAAGGAAATTTGTAAGTAACCACCCTCTGGCTCGGGAGTAAGGGGGCGTGTCTAAACAAAACATTGGTGGATTCATCACTGGCAGTGTGATTCCATGTTTCAGATAGCCAGATTATAGGAAAGTTTTTCTTTATTTCGCTCCTCGACTTCATTTCCAATGGCCACCCATGGATTTTCTTCCTCATCTTCTTCCCCCTCTGATTCTTCATCTTCTTCCTCCTCTGGTCTGTCATCTTCTCCGTCCTCTGATTCGTCCTCCAGTTCTTCATATTCGTTATCCTCACCGCGTTCTTCTTCTTCCGCTATCTGTTCAACATCACTAACGTCCCTCTTATTGTACCCCTTTCTGATCTGTATGATCTGACCAAACGTCTAACGACACACTTCATTTTATAAATTTTTCAGTGTATCGGGTGTTCGTTGTTAAACATCATACACTTCCACTCGATGGAGTTAACAAGTGGGATTCGCTGGTAACAGCAGGTACTCGTTCTCACGCGCCTTGGGGTTTGGACAGATGGTATTCGCGAATATGGAACTGGTAATCGCACCAGCAGCCACCACTAGTAAGGCCATCCCATTGAAGAGAGCCTGGTATACCTTGAAAACACGGTACATGTGACTGTTACACCACCATTGACAATGGTAGAAGGCATAGAGCGAATCCAAGGAGTGCAAGACGTCGGGCTCCAATTGCACAGCTGCTGCTTTCAAGCACGTTCCCTCCAAGAGGGAAATGTCTTCTAGAGGCATGTTTGGATCCTTGTTTTTTTTTGTTTTTTGTTTTGTTCTACACGGTGTTTTCTTTATGTACTGTCTGTGGTGATGGGAGAGGGGCTTGATCGTGGATCCGTTCTTCCAAAGGAATAGCGATCTCTACTGGAATAGATGCTGGTTCTGCCATGGCTTCCAGGCTTGTTGCATCTTCACCACTACTTGGGATAAACTAACAGTGCAACTCAACAAGGGAAGCTTGGTTTTCATGTATAACTGCGGCGACCTCTCAACCACGTTGGACACCAACGTATTGATCAGTTGGGTGATGTTTTGGATCAACTGGTCCAACGACTGGCAACGACGGTCCAACGACTGTTCTTGCACTTCGATATTCATAATATATCTTCAACGCTTTCTTGAGTGTAAATCAACAAAAATGACATTGGGTAGGCACCTTAATACCTTTCTTGGAACGCCACACCACACGACAATGTTTTTCGAAAAAAAAAAAATAAAATAAAAATAATACACCAGGGCCTTTATTCATAAACGCCTCCAAGTATGTTTTCAAACCATAACAAGGTTTCTTTTTAAACAAATCACTGTCCTAGCCATTTGTCCCCTCATGTGTGTCGAACTTAACAGACCAGACTGTCTTATGACAGACCAGCCTGTCTTATGACAGACGACTTCTTCCCCAGCGGTGTCTTCTACTCACAAGTTAACCCCGTTTTCATTTTATTTTTCTGAGAAATCTTTCGATTTGTTCCCGGAAGTGAAAAACACTTACGAAGCATATGAATTTCGGTGGAGGAAAACGTAAAAGGGAAGAGACAATTCTCATGTGATCTTTACATGATGTATTACGGAAAGGCGTCTAATAACAAGGCCACAGAAATTCTCTTGTAACATTTCTTATCAGAGATAGAACGTAATTGCGGTAAGGATTAAAATGCTCAATTGCTTTAAGAATATCGACCCATCGTTCCATCGTTCGCATTATAAGAAAAAACCTATCAGGAATCTTCTTATATCAGCTTTTTATATTCTTATCAGAGAGGGTATCTCCCTTTCCATGACCTCAGCCTATTGAGGGGCTATCCCCCCTTGCCCTGACGTCAGACCCAGCGAGAGGGTATTGGGTATGGGGTATAGGCGGCGGCCATCTTGAAGCCATTTATTTTCCGCCCACTTAGCCTAACCTATACGGGCCACCCACCAGTTTCACCGCCTGAGCCACCTGTTGACGTAAAGGTGACGTCATGTTTTCTCACACTTTTATTGGCGGCAATTTTCTATAAATTGAAAACGAGGTTGCAATCGGGTAATTTGGCAGCTATACTACTACTGTCATAATCAACTAATACTTCCCTTTTGTTCATGTAAAAAGTTGCATTCCACTGAAAACAGGTTATTAAAGACACTTTCTTTTTTTTTGCAGGGAATGCCACTGGAAGGAACAGTCATGTCATAATGCACAAACTCCCTTTTAGAATGCCACACTAGGTATTACTTAGGGATTTTGATGAACATTTACCCTTTAAAGGCTGGATGCCTCCCCACCACCCTTCTTCTTTAACACCTGTCCTGTCAAGACATGCATATGAGAACTCCATATTTTTCACAGATATTGTTCAATCATGCTGTCAAATTTACAAGTTCCTGCTTCATTTATGCACCCCCTTAGGGGCCCTTCCAAACCTCCAGTTAAACTTCCATTGATTATGACTGCCCAAAATATTTCTTTAAGGGCACAAAGTCATGTAAAGGTTTACCTCAGCTTGATTGCTAGTAAAAATCAATTGGCAAGTTTAATAATTGGAGATCTCAAATTTAAGATAGTTATACTTTGGTGGGAAGGAAAAAAAATGTGACTTTTCTAGATCTGTTTTATCAGCATCCAAAATAAATGTAACCAACCTTTTCACTTTAATGCCATAGTGAAGAGAAAGCTAGGGTGGTGAAATTCAATCATTTTTCAGTACACAAGGATAACTGAACATCGACCAATGAAGACACAAAACAAAGCAAAATAGGGGGAATTCTCTAAGGCCAATATCAAGGTTTTCAGCCCTGACTGCTATAACACTAACTACAAATAAAACCACTAAAAATGGAACAGGCAGGGTTTGTATGGCCAGATATGGTCAGAATGAGAGCGTAGCAGGACCCTGTTGATAACAGTACATTGTACTGAAGGGTTATCCTGGGTTAATATTCGACGATAATGATGATGATGATGATGATTTTTAGCTGCTAAGCACACTGAAGGAGAATGAAGCTTATGGACTTCCAGTGTTTGAGGGAAAACGGATTCAATCAATCAATGTTTTATTTGGTAATGCAGGTTTTATGAAAAGTAGCCTTCATTTGGTGCCAAAAAATGGCATATTTCTATGTTTTCCGTGGACATTATCTGTTCCGGGAAGGAAAAAAACTAGATAGCAAAACAAGGCCAACAAACCTTCACAACAAAAGCCAACACAAAAAAAGAACAAAGCCAACAAATTCCACCGTACAGCGGACACAATTACAACACAAAAGGCCAATAAAGTCGAAACACCAAGAATTGAGTTCAAAGGCCTGATAACTACCAACAGAGGTGCTCCAAAACAGATATAAACCGATCATATCGCAGGGAAGTTTTGATGAAAATCAAGAAATAAACAACACTCAAATGGATTGATGAGAGAAACGGCCGGTTCAATCGACACAGGGAGACACGCAGATTAAACGTATATTCTAAATGCATAAAACCTCCTATTAACAAGACTATTGGTAGGACTTTTCAGAGAGAAAACGCGAACGTTTTACGTTGATTTTTCTGGTCCGGTTTTCAAGAAGGCGGTCCCGCCACTTACCCGCAACAAATATCAAGAAGAATACACGACTACGCGCGCATAAAGCTAAAACAGATTATGCACACAGAAAAAAAGCAACAACAAACTGTAGACACCTACACTTAGTTAGCGAACAAAAGCGATATTAGGCCTGCTTTTTTGTCTTTGTTAACCTCTGTCGTCCTTCTTCAATGGCGTAATCTGAATAGGCCACTCCAAGCGCTCACTCGTTGCTATGTGAAGTCACGATGGCTGCGACGAGTCGGTCACGAATCAATACCGGAAAACAATAGAGTCACCCCCTTCCTCCTGAGCGTAATGTAAAACGCAAAATGAGCTGCTCATTTTCAGCTGTTGACAGTGTGTGCGGTCCAACACCATACGCGCCAAATGAGCTTTATGTTATTCCTCTAAAACTATGCAGAAAGGATTTAACAAATTATTTAACTAATCTGGGTGTCAGTCGAAGTCAAGGCTTCGGGACACAGATTAACGAGGCTGATGTTATTTTCATCGCGCCGGATTGCATTCACTATCAGAGGAAGACAGGGAAAGGATTACCGTATGTCCAAAGCACAGATACCAATTAACAACACATTACCAGAAGTTCAAGTCCAGTGTTCTCACCCATCTTACAGTGATGAAGCGAAAAAATTAAAAAAATCCTCAACGGGTAAACAAACAGGTATCGGAAGAAATATATCAGGAGTTTCAAGCTTCAGTTCCAATAGAATCCGGTAAGTAAAATGAGGCAATATTCAAATTATTTCCTCGCAATTGACCTATTTTTGGTAGTTAATTTACTTTTTATATGTTATATTAAGATATTTTTACCTTACTTGTTGTTTCTTATTAGTTCGGAAATCTCAGCCAATAGCAGATGCGTTGTTTTCTTACAATGTAGCATTTCCTTTAATTGAAATCAACATTTTTTTGCGTATTTTAAAACTAGTAAATCTAATATTGTTTCAGCCTGTGTAGCACTGGTCGAAAAGGTCATCCAAGCAGATTAAAAGTGGAGGATGTAACCTCAAAATGTGAGGACAATCTTTAAGGTGAATGTTTTGGGTTAAAAGTGGGACACTGTTCCCTTGGATGATATATAAACTCTGACAGCACTGCTTTATTTATTCGACCCCGAAACAATTTTGTGAAGATGCCAATAGAGTTAAAGAGTTGGGCGTCGCAGGTTCTACGTAAACGTGATGTTTTTTTCTTTTTGTTTTTTTTTAATTCTCATTAGCGTTCTTAAAGGTCCGGCAGCTCTTCCTATCCGTCTCCTATATCATATTTGTTAAGGTATCAAAGCGGAGACCGCTAGTAATCTGGTTTCGCCACAATGTTCGTTGGCCTCTAAGGGCGGGACAAGGCGGGGTGTTGAAGGCACAAATGTAATGGCAGGCTCCTGTAAGGGTAGCCACCCTATGCAAACCTCTGTTTGGTAAGCAAATACAGACGGATTGGGAGCACTTTCTACTCAACCCCTGTTGAGGGCACAAATGTAATAACTAGTCACAAACATAACAAAGGTCACAAGAGTAATAACAGTCGGCCCCAAATGTAACAAAGGTCACAAGAGTAATAACAATCGGCCTCAAATGTAACAAAGATCACAAGTCTAATAACATTTGCTCACAAATGTAGTAAAGATTACAATTGTAACAAGAAATGATCACAAATATAATAATACCATTTAATTGTTCAGTAAGCGTCAATGAAATACATAACTGGCTTTAGTGAAACTTTTTTTTTGACTAATGAAATTACGCTGTTTAACTTAAAAGTGACTTCACTGTACTGTCTTTCTCTCAGAGCTCTCGCCTGTGGTTCCGTTTTTAGGAATGTGCTCAGGACTTTGTCTTTACTTTCGGCATATTTCACTCGCATAAACCAGCATCTCCACGAAAATTAGTGACGCGAAAGAAAACTATGTTTAGTAACACGAGATTTGATGGTGCTTTTAGACATGGAGCAATAATTTTGAATTTACTAACCATGATCGGAAGATGAGGTAAACGGAAAAGACAATTGCCGCCATGAGCTCGTCCTGCCGCACGTTACCTGCCAATCACCTATTGTTAGAGCAAGGTGATCCCTTTCTGGTATGAATTTTCATAAGATTGTTTTTACGCCCACTCTGTTTTCGTAAAGAAGCGTGAAATTCTGAACTTTTTAAGCCGCGAAAACCGCCATTATATGCAAATTTCCAACTTTCTTAAATTTTGGCCGTAAAATAAATCTTTGGTACTTTAAACTATTTTTCCTTGAATAGGTTCACCCAAAGGTATGTTTTGGGGAAATAAAAGAAAAAGCGATTTGTCGTGACTGTCTTCTGATTCTCGACACTCAGAAAATCACTCTTAGATATTTATGTCGAGAATGAGCCTTAACTATAAGCTTAGGTCTCTGCCATAAACACCTTCCACCTGATTCAGCATTGAATTCTGTCACAAACTCCGTCCCACAGGTAGGCACGCATTAGAGATAAGGCTATATTTAGACTTGTATTAGGATGCTCAATAATTTTGTTTAGAATTCAGAATTTTCGTTCCTGATCGCCAAATGTTTATTATTTTGTAGTCCCTCGTTAGTCCGGTAATTCTAAGGCATGACTGGCCACAAAGTGAGCCTTGTGACTTCAGATTGTTTGTCTTAAAGTTTATCGATAATACTTTAGCTCTAAACCCCACCACTAGTCATGTTTGGGTTTGTCTACTGGCCTTGACCTGAATGTCCCACACTGATCCTGATTAGGTTTATTGAAACTTTAGTTTGTATCGCTTGTTTCAAGAATTTTGTAGTTTGCTCTTGAGAGTCGCGTGAAAGTGTTTGGGTTAGTATTCAACAAAATTCGATTTACAGTCGATGTTATTAAAGCTACACTGCGTAAGTAATGTGAAATTATCAGCCTTTTTTTTTTTTTTTTTTTTTTTTTTTTCTTTTAAAGCACGGTAGAAATCCAAGAGGTTATTGTAAAAATTATAAAAGGGGTTAATCGTGCCTAAATAATATCATATGCATACAATAGGGGGAGGGGAAAAAGTTTGCTGGAATGTAAGTACTGTAACTATAACCAAGTAAGTAGTAGATAAATGTTGTGCTGTCGCATTGTATTGTAAGTATTTCTCATTGTAAGTAGTGTTTTTTTTTTTCTTTCTTTTTTTTTGGTCTGTTAGTGTTAAATAAAGTTAATTGAAAAAAAAAGAAAAAGAAACTACGGCTGCATACGTGTATGCAAACAAACAATTGCGTCTGTGTTTTGATGTTTTAATCCGTCATTTTGTAGTCCTTGATATTCACCAATGATTACTCTGCCGAAGGCTAAGCAGTTGTCTGTTTCGTAAACGAACGTTGCCGTTTTCGCGACACTTAGAATTTTTTTTTAACTATTAACGGGTTTTCCTCTACTCATTTAAAGGAAAATAGAAATTGTAAGTAACCACCCGGTATGGAACACGGAGCCAAATCTCCGAAAATGTAATTATAAAACGTGACTTTTGTAGATATTATAATAGAGTTGCCCCAACCATAAAATAAAACACAACCGTAAGCAAACCAGTGTGAATATGAACAATTCAGCATTTGGTGAGTGCGTTTTCCTCCATCCAAAATATCATAACCAGTTTCTACCTTATCGTAAATGCTCTTTTTCTTTAGCCATCGTAGCTTAATAAGAAATAACACAAAAACTGCAGTGACAAACATGACAATAAAACGCATTTTGGAAAACAAAATTCATTAACTTGAAACATACGAAACGTCAAGTATTTGGAGTTTACCTGTGACATTCTAAAGCAAATTTTCTTATCTCTTAAAAGGGCGTTTTCGATTAAAACAAATCATGAACTGAGGGGAAATGTATGCATGCAAGAAAATCGTAAGGGCTTCTCAATCAGTATTGCATATTTTCCGTCTGTTCTTTACATGCTTCGAATTTTGACAAAAAAGACAATTAAAAAGTTTTGTGTCATTAGGGTTTCTGTAACCCACATGATATGGGTGTTTTTGCATCACTAAGTTTGCTCTTTACGCTTTGCTCTCACTTAACTAGTCAGAGTTGATGATGCCCAAATCAACTTTGCACGTTTTCTGCGCATTTCGTAAGAAATCTATGTAGTCATTTTCGCTTCATATGACCTGCCACTAAAAAATTAACGTTTTCGGATTCGTTGTGCCCCATATGATAACCTACTTGAACTGGTAAACTCAATTTTAGCGATCAGTTGGTATAACAAGTCGGTGTAAGAGAGCATAAAAGTTGCAAGATCAAATGCAGCTGATTAGGTACAAAGAATGTAATGTCACAAATTCTGTATCCAATCAATCACCCTCGTCACACACGCCAACAAAAATCTCGGGGTGATTGCATCTCGGATCAACGGACGCGCGCATAAAACTTGAAAACAAAATTCAAAACGGCGGCTTCTGTGCCATTTGAAGATGTTCCCGAAGAAATGACTCGTGTTGACACAGAAGAGCTACAAGAATCCAGTGACGAGGTAAGCGGCAAAACAGAGAAGCTATTGAGTCAGCGGTCAATTGTTTCATAGAATGCAGTGACCTAAGGGAAAATTTCGCATTTTTTTGTTAAACAAGAGGCAAAAAGAAGAAGAGGTCTTTACGAACAACGTGCTCGAGGGAAAGACCCTTTTTCCATTTTCTGTGAATCATCACTCAACACAGGAGCAGAGTTAAAAGACGACACCTGTACATGGTTGGATTTAATCTACAGGAGGCTGTCAGCTCGTCGGCGAATTAAGAGACCTTGGTATTTGGAGTTTACCCGTGACATTCCAAAGGAAAGTTTCTCAGCTCTTAAAAGGACCTTTTCAACCAAAACAAATCATGACCTGAGAGGAAATGTATGCATGGAAGGAAATCGTAAGGGCTTCTCAATCAGTATTGCATATTTTCCGTCTGTTCTTCACATGTTTCGAATTTTGACAGGAAAGACAATTGAACAGTGTTGTGTCATTACGGTTTCTGTTACACACATAAGTTTTCTTTGCATGACTAAGTTTGCTCTGTACACTTTGCTCTCACTTAACCAATCAGAGTAGATCAGAGCGCTGTACGTTGACATCGCCCGACCGAAACAAAATTACTCTTTAAATTTACTGTTTCACACCTGCATATCCTCATGGTAAACTTTGTTTGTACCAAACCTTAACTAAAAAGCGCTGTTAATTTTAGCCGCCGAAATGGACTATTCGATGCAAAACGGCGTCAGCAACCCTGAACTAGACTACGTTTATGGAAAGGCTTGTAATGTCAATGGTTTTGTAAACGAAGAAGGCAGTGCAGATTCTCTCTTGTCTTCACTTGATTTATTCAAGGTTTTTTCTTCGAATTGTAGGGCTCTACTAGTTTTCTACGTCGTAATTTATGTCCCACCTTCCCATAAAATACACATTACGAAATTAAGAGAGCCAAAGAGTTTAGTTTCGCCAAATTGAATGCGAGAGATTAAAGAAATATATAGATAGTACACCTTGGACAAACGATTGGAGACTGCTTCGAAGACAAGAGTGGCATTTTTTGTTATCAAGACCGAAACTTTAAAAGGAAGAAAATGTCGCTGACGTCCACCTTATTGGACATAAAGTTTGGATTCTCGCGTCTATCTAGTGGTTCATAAAAAAAGGTTTAAATTTATTTTTGAGTGCAGTGGATAGAGAACTCCACGCCGTTGCTTGTTCTGTGGCCGTTCAACAGGCGGACTTGTTACCTGCCAAACTATTCTTCCACTCACTTTCTTAAATTGCGAGCAGTGGCATACCAGGCGAGTTTGGCCGAACCATGGTTCGTACTTTTGCGAGAGGTAGTCTAGCCGAAATACCCATGGCGAGATCAAACCAGCCTGAAATGCCGCCAAAGCGTACCAGAAAGGAACGATTAGGTATTTACCGTACCCAAATTCGGCCAAATGACCTGATATTGTAGCCATATCAGGTCAGTGACTTGATGTCTCAGGATATCAAGACAGTAGACACAGCTTCTGATTGGCTAGTTGGGAATTTAGTTACGGTAATCTAGAGTTACACGGAGAGATCTACTCACAGGAGCAACAGAATCTCATTGTAGCGGAAAATATCCTCAGGTAAGTCGTTCAACTGATTGTTTTCCAAGTGCCTACCAACGAATAATCACAATTAGTGTCAATTGCACGATAAAAGGGAAATTAAAGAGTGTGTGCTAGGAGGTTCCCTTCCTGATATAGGATACAACCTTACAGAAAACAAGAATAATAAAAACAAAAATGGGAAAACAAAACTCTCTTACAGGATACTTTCCATGTTGTTTCTCGATCTAGAAAATTCTGAGATCCCGGAATTGCAGGATCTCTTTCATTTGTGACACCAGTCATATTTAGCCTGAGACATAGGAGATTAGGGCAGAGTCACAAAGTGTCCTCGCTGACTTCGTTGCGCCCCATATAATAGCCTAAGTTGAACTAGTAAACTCAATTTTAGCAGATCAATGTAAAACAAGTCGGTGTAAGAGAGCATGAAAGATGCAAGATCAGATGCAGCGCGGTGATTGGGTACAAGGAATGTAATGTGAGAAATTCTGTATTCAGTAAATCCTAAAGAATCCTAAATCCTCGAATTTGATTGGCTAATCATACGCACGTGACCGGTCCAGCTTTTCACGATACGCTGGGAAAACTTGCGGTTCTGGAACCAGTGCGATACTAGTGATAACAGTTACTGTGCAAAATAATAAGTCTGTCGTTAACGCGTGTTAGTACAGTTGCTGTCTTTTCGTCCGTTTTGAGGCTTAGTTGGCGACAGGCTACGTTCCGCAGCTCATTGCTCCTGTTTACAGAGTGTAGGCTGCAAGTGCGTCAGTGTGCCTGTAAATTCGTGAGTTAATTGGTCTCTGAGAACATATTTTTACTAGAAGGGATGACAGAATTGTCCACAATTTTTTTTATTGAAAATCTTTCAGAAATTATGACTAGTTTATTTTATTTGAATCTTAACTTATCATATAAATAGAGACGCGGTGGCCTCATGATTAGTGCGCTCGTCCCCGGATCGAGCGGTCCTAGTTCGAGCCCTGGCCGGGGACACTGTTGTTTTCTTGGGCAAGACACTTAACTCTCACACAGTGCTTCTCTCCACTCAGGAGTATAAATGGGTACCAGCCAATTGTTGGGAAAAGCTGACAAATTCCGGGGGAGTGACCTGCGATGGACTAGCTTCCACCCCAGGGGAAGTCGAAGTACTCCTAGCGGCTTCATACTATAGAAACTGGGATAAGGTCCTGCAGCTATGAGCCAGTCCGGCAGCTCCAAAGCTTCACTTATCATATAGGCACACATCAAACATCATCACACATCACCTCTTGCAAAGATTTTGGAAATATAACACGGTTTCTGCTGCAATATATTCAGCTAAAGATATTACTCTTCACTTGTCTTTTACTTGCTTCAGTGTCTTAAGGACAAATATGGGCAAATTTTATTCAAAATATGAGTTTCGTCCTGCTAATTACATACAACGTACTCCTTTAGTTGAAAATATGAAGTTTCGTATCTCAGTTAAGTGTCATTGTCAGAGAAAACCGGGCAGCAGGAAAAGATTGAGGTCGGCTGTTTATCTTTATCTTAATTTTTACAGTATAAAAGCTATCCGAAAAGATTAACAACCATGGCACTTAACGAGGTAGGTGTTCGTTTTTCTTTGAGATATCACCACATCGTAATTTTGGCCTCGCAAGCGGTCTAAAATGGCCGAAATTTCCGGCAACTTTAGGTGAGGTTAAAAGATACTTCTTACAAATTCCAGAAAGTCTTATTTTTTGCGATAATATTTGTCCCCTTATTGGTTGACTGAGATATATTTGAGGTTTTTCGCTTTAATCCTACGCTCTTCTTGAGGTGCCATCTATCGCCGCTGAATCGTTCATGGGCGTGACTCAATTTTAGCCATTTTCAGCGACTCGTTTTTCAAAAGTGCGGTATCTTATTTCTACAGAAAAGATATTTTTTTTGACAGTCTTTTATACTGCCGTCACTATCCAGTTTAGTTAAAATTGTTAAAAATTTGAGGTAAATCGGAGTAACTGGTCTTGCAAAGTCCCCAAAAAAATCATTAGCCAGAATCATTTCCCGCCAAAAGTTTTAGCGAAGAATATCACTTTATTCCCACTTTCTGCGATATTTAGCTTTGATTTACTGAAAGATCTGCCAAAATAGTTAGTTGGACAGCAGAAGAGCATATTTTAGATGTGACATCGTTTTTTCACGATGTGAGCATTTCAAACTCGCCAAATCCTTACTATTATCTGGGCTAAACTTTTCCGCAAAAATTCTAGTTTTCAACGTCACACTCCGGGGAAAAACAAAGTGGATCCTAAGTTCGCTTACGATTTTTGCTATCAAGTAGAACAAGAGGTTTAACGCTAAAAGATTTGTAAAACACATTTAAACAACAAACAAGGTTTCGGTTTCCATTGTCAAGGTAAAAAGTGAAAAAGTATAACGTCTACTTAGAGTATATAAAATATGAACAATACATAAAATATTTGCGGGTCCTCTGCGTATAATTCTCAAGGTAAGAAACGCAATACAAAGAAACGTGTGCGAAAGTGTTACGTAAAAAGTTTGGCGCGAATGGAGTCGGTTTGCGTGTTAAGAGAACGCTTGATGTCGATCCTTTACCTACGGCATCTCGTAGACTTAGCAATCGAATTTGCTGTTACATTTCCTCAGAACTTTGAAAAGGTGGCCAGTCTCTGTTTTGTTGTTCCCTTGCTGTGTTTCAAGGTGTTTTCCGATGGCTGAATAACGGTGTTCATTTGTGCGTTGATTTAATATTGGACAGAGAACAATGCAAGAGTTCAAAGTGTTCATTCGGAGGAAAAATGATAAAAAACACTTATTTTTTTCTCAAGCATCTGAGCGGGCAAGAATCCTAAATCCTCG
Source organism: Orbicella franksi (assembly GCF_964199315.1). Classification (NCBI taxonomy): domain Eukaryota; kingdom Metazoa; phylum Cnidaria; class Anthozoa; order Scleractinia; family Merulinidae; genus Orbicella; species Orbicella franksi. Next base: position 23,315,992 of record NC_138152.1, on the reverse strand, counting down.
AATTTGATTGGCTAATCATACGCACGTGACCGGTCCAGCTTTTCACGATACGCTGGGAAAACTTGCGGTTGCAGTTAAGCTGGAGGCTATTCGATTCGACTTTTGAATGAAAGGAACGTTAGTGATGGAGGAAATTTGTGTCGTCTGTGGTTGGTGATTCTCATATGAGTTTAAAATAGTGTCGGAGACACCTTTTAACTGTGATAAAGCTGGCCGTGAGCTGTAGTTTGCTATACTTTGCTTGCTGCTGTCCCCTGAAACGGGCTGGAGCATTCGCATGTCGGAAAGCAAGGTTATCTGTTTATTTAAACTGATTTCAAGAAGTGATGTTTCGATGTTTTATTCTTGATATCAATTAGTGTATCAACAGTTAATTTGAGAATGAGAAAAGTTGAATTTGTTAAATAAATTAATCTCATCAATATTTTGTTTATCAGGCTTGTTAAATTTGAGATAAAGCAGTGGTTCTCGGCTTACCAAGACCCATTTTGTACTTGGTTTAGACTCGCTCGACTGTCGACTGAGACTGCTCGAGTATTTTTTCAGTCATTTCTTAGAAAAGAAACGGTTTGATCTTTTTTGTTACTGCTTCTCGCACCGGTTCAATGCCTCTACAAGACTTTTTTTTTGTACCTTATCCTTTACCCAGTCACGTAAAATATTATCTAAATTGTTAAAAGTTTCCGTCATTTTAAAACACAGAGGGAAAGCTTTGTATTAATGATGTCAATCGTGCGTCTGTCCTCTAATAGATCATAGGCAAAAACCAATCAAAATGCGAGAATAACCCGGGTTATCATATAAAAGATCCCTGCCATTAACATCTACCACTTGATTTAGCATCGAATTCCTTTACACCCTCCCACCCACGGGTAGCCACGTATCAGGGACAAGGCCATATCTAGGCTTGTGTTATAGGGCTTATACAATTTAGACAATTTTGACAATTTAGAACGATTTGATTATTATTACTTTCCAATAGCTTAAATTTTCCAATTTCAGCAATTGGAAAGAATTATTTCATGTATACTTCACATCATTTCACTCCTCACGGGAAGATATGAGCTTAATGAATTGACCTCGCTCCCAATGTGTGGCTTCATAGCTCAGTTGGTAGAGCATCGCACGGATATCGCGGTATCGCGGAGGTCACGGGTTCGAATCCCGTTGAAGTCCCGATTTTTTTCCAGGCTTCTTCTTTCCGATGATCATTCTTCACTTTCATCTACAACCGCAGTTCAGATATAAATTATTTCATGTGTACTTCACATCCTTCAAGTTAAGTCGTCCCATGTGGCCACATAGCTACCGCTGTGATATTTAAGTACGTGTGCATTTGTCAGTCAATTACTTAAGCAGAGGCAGCAGCGAAGTGGAAGTAGTGAAGTTAGACGGAGATCATGCAAGATAGACTTCTGGCAAATAAAAGACCCAGAGACCAGAGTCTCGATATTCCACCTCGTTTGGACGACTGAGAGATTTCCAAGTAAACATAGCGTACAGTTTCTGAATAATTTTTTCATTTATTCGGAAGGCACCATTCCAAGTCCAGAATATTTAAAAGAACGGAGAATTTTCAAAATGAACGCTGCGCCCTTGAACTTAAAATCCTTTCGAGAACTCGTATTTAAGGCATTATAGAGTCGTAAACTCAGTGATCGCCTGCAGCTAGGTGAGATCGATTGAGCGAAATTTAAAAAGCTAATCATTTTTAGACGATGATGACAACTGTGAATAAAGTCAGCAACGATAAAAGAAAGGTACCGGATGAATTCATTTTTCGTATTGTTTCGTTTGTTTGTCTTACTGCCAAACTCGATAAGTAAATTGATTCGGAATCGATGCACGTGCAAGTTTATTATTAAAACTACGGTTGTATAAGTGCATGCAAACAAACAATTGCGTCTATGTTGTTATGTTTTAATCCGTTATTTTATTCCTTGATATTTACCTCTGAAAATTATACTTAAACAATTATTCGCCTCAGGCTCAGTGAGCATTGGCAAATATTCACTGAGCCTTCGGAGCAGTTGTCCGTTTCGCAACGGTCGTTACCATTTTTATGACTCTTAGAAATATTTTCTGAACTATCAACGAATTTTTCTCTACTAAATTAAAGAAAAAAAGAAATTCGTAAGTAACCACCCTCTGGCTCGGGAGTAAGGGGGCGTGTTAAGGGAAAACATTCGTGGATTCATCACTGGCAGTGTGATTCCATGTTTCAGATAGCCAGATTATAGGTAAGTTTTTCTTTATTTCGCTCCTCGACTTCATCTTAAATGCCCACCCAAGGATTTTCTTCCTCATCTTCTTCCCCCTCTGGTTCTTCATCTTCTTTCTCCTCTGGTTTGTCATGTTCTTCATCCTCTGATTCGTCCTCTAGTTCTTCATATTCGTTATCCTCACCGTGTTCGTCTTCTTCCGCTATCTGTTCAACATCACTGACGTCCCTCTTATTGTACCCCTTTCTGATCTGTATGATCCGACCAAACGTCTAACGAGACACTTCATTTTGTAAATTTTTCAGTGTATTGGGTGTTCGTTGTTAAACATCATACACGTCCACTCGATGAAGTTAACAAAAGGGATTCACTGGTAACAGGAGGTACTCGTATTCACGCGCCTTGGGGTTTGGACAGATGGTATTCGCGAATATGGAACTGGTAATCGCACCAGCAGCCACCACTAGTAAGCCCATTCATTGAAGAGAGCCTGGTATACCTTGAAAACACGGTACATGTGACTGTTACACCACCATTGACAATGGTAGAAGGCATAGAGCGAATCCAAGGAGTGCAAGACGTCGGGCTCCAATTGCACAGCCGCTGCTTTCAAGCACGTTCCTTCCAAGAGCGAAATGGCCTCTAGAGGCATGTGTGGATCCTTGTTTTTTTTTTTGTTTTCTACATGGTGTTTTCTTTATGTACTGTCTGTGGTGATGGGAGAGGGGCTTGATCGTGGATCCGTTCTTCCAAAGGAATAGCGATCTCTACTGGAATAGATGCTGGTTCTGCCATGGCTTCCAGGCTTGTTGCGTCTTCACCACTACTTGAGATAAACTAACAATGCAACTCAACGAGGTAAGCTTGGTTTTCATGTATAACTGGGGCGACCTCTCGACCACGTTGGACATCAACGTGATGGTCAGCTGGGTGATGTTTTGGATCAACTGGTCCAACGACTGGCAAAATTTCTGTTCTTGCACTTCGATATTCATAATATATCCTCAACGCTGTCTTCGGTGTAAATCAAGAAAAATGACATTGGGTAGGCACTTTAAGACCTTTCTTGGAACGCACTCACACCACACGACAATGTTTTTCGAAAAAAAAAAATTAAAATAACAATAAAACACCAGGGCCTTTATTCATAAACGATTCCAAGTATGTTTTCAAACCATAACAAGGTTTCTTTTTAAACAAATCAATTTCCTAGCCATTTGTCCCCTCATGTGTGTCGAACTTGACAGACCAGACTGTCTTATGACAGGCGACTTCTTCCCCAGCGGTGTCTTCTACTCACAAGTTAACCCTGTTTTCATTTTTTTTTCTGAGAAATCTTTCGATTTGTTCCCGGAAGGGAAAAACACTTACGAAGCATATAAATTTCGGTGGAGGAAAACGTAAAAGGGAAAAAACAATTCTCATGTGATCTTTAGATGATGTTTTACGGAAAGGCGTCTAATAACAAGGCCACAGAAATTCTGTTGTAATATTTCTTATCAGAGATCGAATGTGATTGCGGTAAGGATTAAAATGCTCAATTGCTTTAAGAATATCGACCTATCGTTCCATCGCTCGCATTATAAGAAAAAGCCTATCAGGAATCTTCTTATATCAGCTTTTTATATTCTTATCAGAGAGGGTATCTCCCTTTCCATGACCTCAGCCTATTGAGGGGGCATCCCCCCTTGCCGTGACGTCAGACCCAGCGAGAGGGTATTGGGTATAAGATTTACGCGGCGGCCATCTAGAATCCATTTATTTTCCGCCCTCTTAACCTAACCTAAACGGGCCACCCACCAGTTTCGCCGCCTGAGCCACCTGTTGACGTAAAGGTGACGTCATGTTTTCTCACACTTTTATTGGCGGCAATTTTCTATAAATTAAAAACGAGGTTGCAATCGGGTAATTTGGCAGCTATACTATTACTGTCATAATCAGCTAATACTTCCCTTTTGTTCATGTAAAAAGTTGCATTCCACTGAAAACAGGTTATTAAAGACACTTTCTTTTTTTTGCAGGGAATTCCACTGGAAGGAACAGTCATGTCATAATGCACAAATTCCCTTTTAGAATGCCACACTAGGTATTACTTAGGGATTCTGATGAACATTTACCCTTTAAAGGCTGGATGCCTCCCCCACCACCCTTCTTCTTTAACACCTGTCTTGTCAAAACATGCATATGAGAACTCCATATTTTTCACATATATTGTTCAATCACGCTGTCAAATTTACAAGTTCCTGCTTCATTTATGCACCCCCTTAGGGGCCCTTCCAAACCTCCAGTTAAACTTCCATTGATTATGACAGCCCAACATATTTAATTAAGGGCACAAAGTCATGTAAAGGTTTATCTCAGCTTGATTGCTAGTAAAAATTAATTGGCAAGTTTAAGAGTCGCTGACTGGAAATATCGAGAATGGCTGGCGAGGTTCGAAAACTCGAAAATCCTGAAACTTTGCCTAAAGAACTCTTTTAGGCAGCTACTTTCGAAAATGTTATTCCGATTTTCTTTCAATTTAAAGTATTAGAGAAATTCGCAAAAAACGAAAATACAGATTTTTGCCTCATTAAATATGCAAAAAATATCTGGAAAATTGACGAAGTTCTCGGTATTCGCATTGAACCAATTTACAAAACTAGAACACGGGGTAAACTTAGCATAAGAGCTTTATCTTTCTTCTATCTAACAACAGCAAGTTTTAAATTTTTCAGGTATTTGGAAAGATTCCGTCGACCGTCGAAAAATTGCCTTTTCAAGCCCCTATGAAAATGGCAAAAATTGCGTAGTTTTACGGGCTTAAAACACATCTCGGTATGTGCGATATGGAACTAAAACAAGTTCTGTGCAAAAGAGTGTCGTTTCTACTATAATAATGTGGGAAAAAAATTCTGGGCAATTAAGGTTCACACAGGTAAAATGTAAAAGTTCGCGACAGTCTCTTCTCAAATTTGCATAATACGGTATGTTCAAAGAACTCTATACTGTTGAGTTTTGTTCATTTGTGGGCCTTGCTTTGTGGGAAATATACAAAACGAGAGTTGATCCATGTCGTCATTACACCATCGTTTTTGATATTTCACGCAAGGTACATAAAACTACAGATAAAAGCCCAAAATATAATTTCAAAGTCACGTGGACAACCCCGTCAGTGATGGCGGCGACACGTGTAATGTGTGGCTCCGCAGTTTCTAAACCCTTTTGGGCTCCTCTTTGCTTATTGCTCCTTGTTTCATATGTGGTTCTGGAACCAAATCAACGCAGCAACCATACCAGCCGAAGCAGCTGTGAAGCATTAAGATTAAAATTCCTGGAAGAAGTTTTATCATTTCGACTTCCTTCGAGGCATACACGCCGGAGGACGTTCACGCTGCTTAGGGTGCCTCACAACACGGGAGCTACAAGCTCGTTTCAACTGCACTTGAAGTCGGGGGATATTCATCCGAATCCTGGACCGAAGAAGAGAAATACCGCTAAATATCCTTGCGGAGAATGCCAATGCAACGTGCGAAATAATCAAGACGTCATTTTGTGTGTGGAATGTCAAAGGTGGTTTCATGCAATGTGCATCAATATGAGCAAAGCGACTTTCAAATACTATCTTAAGAATTTTAATCTCCCTTGGACCTGTTCCTTCTGCTCTTTACCGAAGTTCAGTGATTCTGTCTTTGAAAACCGAATGATAGTCCTGGTTCTTCGATAATCAATTCGCAGGAGGCTTACGCAGGTGTTGCTAGAGATTTGTGCATCGGCTTCTCAGATGATTATGCAGAACCCTCTGTTGTAGATGACAGTTTGAGGGAGTTTGCAATGAGCCTGCGGCAATCATCTGTTAAAGATTTTAAAGTTGCGCACCTTAATGTTAGGAGCCTTCGATCGAAGATTGATGAGATTCGCTTGCTACAAGAATTATGTAATTTCGACATTCTCGCAATAACAGAGTCGCATCTCGACAGTTCTGTTTCTGACTTTCATATCGAAATTGAGGGTCTTCGCTTTTTCCGCTTGGATAGGCCAAAACGTAAAGGAGGAGGGTGTGTGCTGTACTACGCGGAAAATCTGACTGTCATTTACAGAAGAGATCTGTCTGATAAGAACCTTGAGGCTATCTGGATTCAAGGGAATTTCCCATCAGTAACTGCTTTATTTTCTGTTATTTACAGAGCACCAGATGATAATGACTTCTTCGATAAATTTCAGAAACAATTAGAAAGCGCATGGCTCAGATCATCATATATCTTCCTATTAGGAGATTTAAACTGCGATCTGAACATTCCGAACACTGTATCAAGGAACAAGAACGCAGCAAAGTTGTTGAGTATTTTTGATGCTTTAAATTTAGAGAATACAATAACATCGCCAACTCGTGTTACACCAACTTGTGAATCGCTAATTGACCTAATTGTGACATCCAAGAAAGAATTGATCCATTCATCTGGTGTTTTCCACTTGGGGATTTCTGATCACAGCTTAATTCACGCTTCTATTCGACTGACACAAAAACGGCCTCCCGCTAAAATAATCAAATCTAGGAACTACAAGAAATTTAATGAGGCCAACTTCCAGCAGGATATTTCCTTCGCGCCCTTTCATGTTGCCTCTGTTTTTGACGATCCTGATGACAAACTATGGGCGTGGAACAAGTTATTCCTTGATGTGTGTGATCAACACGCACCTCTTAAAGATGTAAAGGTCAGAAGCTCCTCACTTCCTTGGATTACAAACAGTATCCGTCTTAAGATTAACGTAAGATACAAACTATTCAAATTGGCCGTGAACACTAAATGCCCACATAATTGGAGCGAGTACAAGAGGATTCGAAACGAAATTACCACTGACCTTCGTCAGGCCAAAGCTATGTACTTCAATGAGTTGTTTACTGAGATTAAGACTACTAGAGCATATTGGAATCTAGTGCGAAAAGCCACTGCACCGAAGAAGCAAACTGTTGTTGGTCCACTAAAAACTGAGTCGGGTCACATTGTTGTTAAGGACGACGAGAAAGCTTGCTTGAGGAACACCTATTTTGCCTCGGTTGGTGAGAAATTGGCGCTTGATCTCCCGCCTTCAATCACACGATCGCTGTCTTCTGATTTGGTGACACAGACGAAAATCGTACCATCACTTTCTGAGGTCAATCTCTCTGAAGTTGGCGTTCTGCGACAAATAAAGCATCTTAAATCCAATAAGTCTACCGGTCCTGACGGTATTTCTCCAAAACTTTTGAAATTAGCCAGTCATGCAGTGAGCCCTCACCTCACGAGCCTTTTCCGATGGAGCATCCACCACGGAACTGCGTACGAGGGTTGGAAACTTGCAAGGGTGTCCCCGATTTTCAAAAAGGATGACAGCACCGATCCAGGAAATTATCGTCCGGTCTCTATTTTGTCGGTTCCAAGCAAGCTGCTCGAATCTGAAATCAATACCGCCATTGTCAATCATGTGACGAACAATAACTTGATAACTCCTAATCAGTGGGCCTATAGGAAGGCTCACTCCACTGAGCTACTTCTCATTCATCTTACAGAGAAATGGAGGAAGTTTGTTGATGACGGCCTCACAGTCGCTGTCGCTTTTGTAGACTTCAGGAAAGCCTTTGATAGCGTATTACATTCGCGCTTATTGGACAAATTACATGGACAGTTCGGCATTGATGGAGAACTCTATGCATGGATGGATAGCTACCTTTCGAATCGAAAGCAGTTCACGACGATAAATGGAAAAGAATCATCGAAAATGTACGTTAGGTGCGGAGTACCACAGGGCTCGGTGTTGGGTCCTACTTTGTTTACGCTTTTTACGAACGATTTACCTTCATTCATTAAATCTGGAGATACTTTTATGTACGCTGATGACACTACGGGTTTCTGTACAGGCTCCTCGCAAGACGTCGCCTGCAATTCACTAAATTGTGCCCTGGAAGAACTTTTCACCTGGTGTGTTAACAACCGCCTTACTCCACATCCTGGCAAGTGCGAGGTAATGTTACTCTCCAAAGCTCGGCTTATTGGTCCGCTGCCTGCCATTTATATTGGCAAGTCCATCATTGAATACAAGGCTACGGCCAGGCTTCTGGGTGTTACCTTGGATCAAAAACCTGAGCTGGATACCTCACCTGAAAGAAGTCATTAAAAACTTTGCAAACAAATTGAGCCTCCTGAAGAAATCCAAGTTTCTACCCAGTCATGTGTGCGAGTCACTTTACGTAAAGGTTATCCAGCCATCCATTACGTACGCGATGCCCGTCTGGGGCGGGGTTAATCAGACAGAGTTATTTAAAACATTGAAAGACAACATTGCCGTGCTGCTAGAATTATTTTTGGCTTTACACCGGACATGCCAACAGTTGACGTTTTAGCTACCGTTAAGTGGAACACTTTAACATATATGTATAAACGTTCTTTAATTAAACTTTTTTTCAAGGGTTATCATGGCATGCTCCCTAGCACTTTGGCTGAAGAGTTGATTATCCACGGCGACAGACCTTCTTCACGACAGAAGCATGGGCTGATAGTACCGAGTTTTGTCTCCAAATACGTTTAAAACTCCATTTCCTATAGAGGGGCTGTCCTCTGGAACGCTATAGGGCGAACTAATAGATCGATACTAGAGAGCACAGACCTGAAATCTTTTTTGAAGAATGTTGTTAATTGTAACACTTTTAAGGAATTTAATTTTAATGTTTTAGCCCCACAAATAATTAACAAAAGATCGGAGAATTTTATTTATTTTTAACTATTGATCTCATTCGTTGTTATCAAAATTATATTTTTATAAGAATTACTTAATTCTTGTATTAATTTTTTTTATTAACTGTATTAATTATTTATCTATTAATTGTAGTTATTTTATGTATCTTATTAGTACACGACCCCACAAACTTGTTAGCTTTGACGTCTTTTATCGTGTATAAATAAAGGTTGTATGTATGTATGTATGTATGTATGTATATATGTATGTACTGCATAGACTAAACACGCTACACGTATTGCGTGACTGGTGTTACGTATTATAGCGGAGCTCCGGCGGAGCCCCATACCCATATAGGGAAGAAAAGGAAACCCATGAATTGATTTTCTCATGGTTATCATGGCTAGCGGTATTGCTCGTGGGCGCGTACGCACGACGGCGACGACGACGACGACGACGACGACGACGATGACGACGACGACGACGACGAAGACGACGACGGAGTCGCGCAAGATGGCGGCCATACTCCAGCTGATAGGTTGACAGAGACATGCACCCTCAGTTGGTAGCGGGAGAATGCCATTTTTCTTGGCGGGATTTTTAAAGAAAAACGATAGCGGAGGTTGATTTAATATTTTTAAGACAGGGTTGCGCTGAAGCAAAAGACAGAGAGCAAGAATTAACAGGCAAAGAAGTAGCGGAGAAGATCGCGAAAAAGACTGAGCGGGCCAGCGCTGGGGAAGGAGGCGAAACAGTACTGAACAATGCCGTGAATTATAGCTAGTCAAGGGCTAGAGAAAGGAGGTGAAATAATACCGAACAATGCCGTGAACCAAAGCTAACGAGGGCTATAGAAAGGAGGCGAAAGTACCCGACAAATTGATTCAGAAGACTGCCGAACTCCCCATGGCCAAGTTCAAAATTCGCGCGAACGTGATGCTGTGCAGCCGTTCAAGAAAATTGAAAAGTCACCTGATTTGGTCAGGTCATGAACAAGAGAAATCAAACGTACCCGAGTGTTTTAGAGAAATTGCAAAACAGTAAACGTAGCGGAAAGAAGTGGTTGATTCGTTGATCTATCGAAAATATAACTTCAGTTTAGTCTTCACAACTTTTGCTGCAAGTTTCTGCCTGGAAGATTTACACTGGCCGAACTGAATTGCCAACTTGCGGTAAGTGACTTTTGTTGTTGCGTTTGGTATGAAAATTAACAAGTTGCCTCGGCGATATAAGCTTATTTTCAATTGGAATCCATTAAAAGTCTTCCTTATTTGAAGCCATGCTGTAAGAGATTTTAAAAATTGCATCGTTTTAATTTCGCTCGTCTCTAAACAATAACACGTGGGTCGCTTTGGAGGTTGCTGTAAGTTGTAAACAAATTATGTTTTCTATCGATTTTCGTCGTCAATTTAAGCTTATAACCTCACATCTAAAAATAAGCTTAACCAAAATCGTACTTGTAAACACGGCCGGGCGAGTTTTGAAGTTTTCTCTGATTTAGTTTAAGCACTGCCGCTTCGTAGACTGCTAAAATTTGTTCTTCTGTTGTTGAAAACTGAACCAAGAAAGGTCTACAAACCATTTTAAGCCGAAGCGAACAGGATTTGCTAAATTTACTTTTGTTCCTATGTGAATATTTGCATATTGTGATTACAAAGTATGGAGATTTCCTCGTTTTGTTAGTTCAATTTATTCGGTTTGGCGAAATGCTTTTGTGAATTCCGAGGTTAAATTAGGTGAAGACTGGTAAAGCTACTGCCAATAAAATGACTGCATAGCTAAATTAAGCCGTCGGCAAAAATACAGACTCTCAGTAATATTCAAATTTAAGCGTGAATAATTTTTAAACTTTAACACCGCAAGCTTAAACGAAGTTTCTTTATCCTCTCTTTTATTCGGTCACCGTTCATTGAAAAGGGATTTGCTGTTGATACTCGAGCTCAGATGTAGTGATATGCATCTTGTGTTTATAATGTAGATTTCCTCGTTTTATTTTGTTGTCTGTCCAATTAGTTCGGTTTGGTGAAATGCTTATATAGTCCAAAATGTCGAGTAGACGATTATGCATGGCAATCCTATCTGCAAATAAAGCCCTGCTTTGATTTTGATTGGCTATTTCATGTTATTTGTGCCATTGCTTTTGGTTGGGGGTACATGGACCCTATTTTGTTAATAAGAGGTTATTCCCCAATGCGGTATTTACACTTAATATGGAAATGTTCCAAAAAAGTGAGATAGTACTAATTAACTTGGTAAATTGAACAGTGTAATAGAAGTTCTTGCCCTGACCGTTTCTCAGTAATAAGAATAACTTTTACATACATATATACACAATTTAGTTGGAGAGAGCGCTCTCCTATCTCCACTCTCTCTCTCTTTGCTCTCTTCTTCACACTAATTTTTTATTAACTAACTTATTAAATGAATGTCACTGACTGTTTTCTTTGTTGTGCATGCATACTTTTTTGCTGGTCGAAGAAAGTTTCAGTTTCTTCCTGGCTGTACAGTTTCCTTTCTCCTGTCCTGTACCAATTTGTTTGTGATATAACTTCGTGAATTCTCTATTCTCCTTAAATTTTATCTCATCAGGTTGATAGAATGCACTCTCAGAGTGTTCCATCGCTGTCTTCAGTCGCTACAATTTTCCGGAAAAAAGCAATAGTTTTCTTAATTTCCTTTTACTTTGTGTTAGGACTTTTTAGCATGCCTGTAATTAGACCATGGGCATTACGGGAGAATAATTTTCAAGTAAAGAATTACATTCATTTTAGTGTTGAGTATTTTAAATTGTTATGAATTAGGCATTTCTTTTTATTTTTTATTTTTTTATATCTTTTATTTTAGTCGCATGCAATGTTTTATGGTTTTACCGAGGTATACCATGTAAATGTAAATAATGCACTGGAATTGGCCAATCAGAGTGTGCATTATATCGGCTTTAAACACAAACCACATATAATAAATGACTCATATGTAAATGATATTTTTATTACAGAGAACTGTACAGGGCAAGAACTTCTTCTTTTGTGAATTTATATATTAATTCCTCTCAGTGCTGTCAAAATGTCTCAGGAACCTTCATTTCTGATAATCTATTATTTTCCACCATACCTACAGCACAGAAGCTCACCAAATCCTAACTGATAACTAACATGTGTGTATCTCTAGCCTTTGCTGTGTGCTACATGTATATTCTGTTATCCTGCCTTAACTGCTAGGAAAAATTTTGGCAAAGCTGTTTCAACAGTTTCACTTAAATTGATTTCCAGTAACAGCGCTACATGTAGCAGTGTTATTGAGTATGAACTTTATGGAGGATTTTAAATTTTTATTTTTTTATGATTACAGACGACAACAAAATATACATGTGTATACATAACCTGATGTTGGTGTTGGTTACAAACTGTAGTTCATAATAGTCATCCTATTACAGGTTAAAGGGGGAAAAGTTCAGAGAGTTTAGAACATTTCTTCCCCCAGCACACCTTCTGTCTATAGGTGCAATAATTGAGAGGTTATATATATGTACGAAGAGTAATGTAAAGTTACTGTATAAACTTAGCATTAAAATCTGACATTTGAACGCCTCCTTTGCTAAAATTAGTCATGATTTAATTGTTATCACTCCCTGTGAATTCATAGAGATTCCAGAGGCAAATTATAACCTAATGTGGAAGTCCTGTCTTCAGGTGAGGGAAAATGACACAAAAGAGTTACAATGAAAGTAAAGAGAATTGTGAATGTTGATATGGTGTACATTATACATCATGTAAAGGTATTTGGTGAGTGCCAAAGGCATAACATTTCATGTATTGCTTTTTCAGGACAAATTATATAACAGTGACGTTTTAAAAGGTGTGATCAGAAAAATAATCAGTACATTGTCCAGGCAGCATCAGTTTATGGACGGCATATGCAGACAGTAAGAGGAACTGTAAGCACTACCACGTAAGTTAGTTTTATGCTTATGACTTCTTGTTCTTGAATTTTGTGTCATTTCATCACAAGAATAGGTAACGAAAGATGCAATAGTTGTTGCAATATATTTTTGAAGGAAAACTTATAAGTCTGCCTATGCTGGATAACAGCCATGTGTAAACTGAATGTGAAGCAAACAATATGTTAAATATGGGGCAACCCTAAAACCCAGAAACCGGAATCCGGAATCTGGAACCAAAAACCGGAATCCAGAAACTGGAAACCGGAATCCGCAAATCAAAGAAAATAAGTTCTTCAAATACGCGAAAATTGTTTTGCTTAGCTTTTCGACTGTAAAAAGTAAGCTGCCAAGTAAAAAGGACCTCAAACTTAACCTTTTTTGAAACAAAAATTCCCCGTCTGTTGAAATCGTGCAACCGTTATTTTTAGTGAGGGCTATGATTATGAGAATCTCAGTAAAGTGCGTCTTAATTTTATTCCAAGCACCTCGAGAGTGTCTAAAATAAGCTTGCTGGTAATTGCCATTTTGTTTAATACGTGATCTTCAATTTACCGGAAGTATAAATTTATCCTTTATGTCTAGTACATACTGAACAAGATAGAAAATGTCATAGAGAACAGGATATCCATCAGTGGCAGCCCCCTGTACATTGACGGTCACGCCCCCCAATTTCGAAGTCCAAGGGCTAACCCGTCTGGTCTAAAATTGAAATTTGATTTTTCCAACAGATACGAGACCAATTCCAGGTTAACACAATTTCCACACTGATACTGTGACAAATCAGCATTTCATATTCTTGGCGGCCATCATATTAAAACAATTTGTAGAAATGTTGCACACTTACTTCCGTCTGCTTCTCACTTGCTGACAGATCAGACCACATGCTGTTCAAAGATGCTAAAACACTGCCAGAAGCTCACTGCAATAGCCTATAATAGCTTGTTGTTAATGTGCTGCTCACCAGTCTTCTCAGAGCAATTTGATCTAGACAAGAACTGGGCTCTCACCAGGGCCAGCTTGAACAAAAGATGGGTAACTTAGCCTATGAGCAGGCTCTCGTGTTTGGGCTGGGGGTGTGAGTGGCAAAGCCGCATGAAGGCTGTTGGTGACATGCCAATGCAGAGAAACATTAGACACCTATTTAGCCTGCTCAGACAATAGAGACAGATATTAGAGCCTGCTCGCAGGCTATGAGTAACTCTATCCACCCAAAAAATCAGTAACCCTGACTGGATAGTGATGTACCCAATGGATAGATTTATGCAGCTTTTGAACAACGGGGCCAGATATACAGCTAAGGGTTGTTCAGAAGTAGTCAATAATTTTTTAGCAATTACAGTCTGTGGCTGAAGTAAAGCCAAGAAAATAAATAACAACAAAATGATTTTTGCTCATATTTATTTATTAGACATTGCTGAAGTGAATTATTTCTATCATCATTCATAATATCTGGATTCCAGATTCTGGTTTTTGGTTCCGGATTCTGGATTCCGGATTCTGGATTCCAGAGTCTGGATTCCGGATTTCGGTTTCCAAATTCAATGTTTTAGGGTTGCCCCAGATGATGTATGTACATATGTTTAAATCTTGAATAATCTGAAATTTCAGAGAGTTTAAAAATATCATATCATATCTGTGATGGTTCTGAGGTGGAGGGCTGTTACATGTACATGTAAATGTCTCATGCACGATTTTTCACTCGTTATGATTCAGGTGCAAATGGTTTCTGTATCTGTTGATGTGCAACAATCTACACCAATATTTCAACCTAATAATGTACAGTGTATATTAATTGACTAAATTATGCTGTTTTTAGTTGGCCAGTGCTACTACATAGTAATGTGATGTTGAAGTGCACAAATTTACAAACATGCCCAGTGTCAACTTGTCAAATACATGTATATGAACTGGCCAGACAGTGTAGATTACAAAATTCTCTGCAAGGTAAGATGTTTCTTAAACATTATTTTGTAATTAATGATTTCTCAGACATTGTTTTCTTCAAGAAAAGATTCATACCCCACATGGAGGTTTTTTCTCTATTAGAGTTCTTGATTCCTGATACTTTAATTTGGAATTTCTAAAGACTGGCCATGAATGGATGTTGGGTGTGAATATCTTCTGGAACTGCACATTCATTCATTGAGTAAGCAAGAACATCAGTATTTATCCTGACAAACTCTGATTTTCTTCTGGAAGCTGAACTCATATACAGTTGTACAGTACGTTATATGTACAACCAAACAGCCTGGATGACCCTGTGATTGGGACTGTGCACATTGTTGTAACCCTCAATGTTCCAGTTGCCTGTTTGAAGCAAATTGCATTTGCTCTCGAAAGCAAGTGGCGAAGTTCATAACAGTTATGTAAGTTTGCTTTGTATCCCAGGGCAGA
>NC_138152.1:23277043-23300543 GCF_964199315.1 Orbicella franksi | reverse complement strand
GCCTGCCACAGTGAAAGTTGGAGTACCAACCCCTAGCATTTGATTCACTACTGACACTCAGTAAACAGCTAACAATGAAGTACACTGTATATCAAAGAAAGGAATTACATGCCTGTTCCTGTCAGTCAATATATGAACAGGTTACAGATGGGGAGCCAGTATTAAAACATCAAAGATTTTTAAAGCAACCATGGCCTGGTGAGATATTTCTGAGGTAATATAAATTTAAGGTCCTTATGATTGCTTATAGGCATTGATTTTTATTGTGTATAGTATATTTTTCTTGTGTGCTAATTGTTGGAGAATACAGAGGTCACTGTTATGACAGAGATATTAATTTGTGAAAAGTTCTATAAACAAATGCATCTGGGAACAAATTAATTTATCATGGATGCAGCTTCTGAGAGATCCCCAATGTTAATGGAACATACACTGTTCATACAGTACATGTAAAAGAGTTCAGTAATTCATTACTTATGATTGTAATGCTTTGTTTGGTTTCTCTGTATTTACAGACAACTTGATGGGATTATAAATTCTGCACCAAGTTCATTGAATAAACTGACTTGGAGGTTCAGTTCTGCAACCCATCCTGTTTGTAGTAATATCATAGCTGCAACATTGTGACAGATACACTGCATTACATTATTAAGAAACACATATTAACTAATTATTTTTAAGTGCCTGTTAATTTAATCAGTTTTTCTTAGAGATAATTTACTCATGGTTTATTTAAATAATTGGCTTTTTGGCTTTAAAATGATATTTATTGAGCTTTTAAATCAATTTTGTGATAATCTGCATTGGACATGGCATAAATTGATATTTTGCCAACACGAAATGGAGAACTGGGTCTTAAGCAAAGTTGCAGGATTAGCATTTTTGTAGAAAGAAAGGGTTGAGAAATTTGTGACATTCTACAGACAGCCTTGCCATTCGCAATGTCCGATAAGGTTAGTTTGTTCCATTCTGTTGTAGAAATAGTGTTCTCTAATTTATAAATTATTTCAATCTGTTGTTTAAACGATTACCTTATAACCCCATGTCTGGCTTTGGTGCATGTAGGATATTGATGTATTTTTTATCCATTTTGCTGTAAATTATCTTAAGTGATGTGTCAATCAAAACATATCTTGGATATGCTGGGCTCTTCTGACAAATGTACCTATGCCTCATAACCTTTGAGTGCATTTGGTTGTGTAGTGCAGACAAAATACATGTACATAATATAACTTCCTCCTAGCTTACTGATAGTTCTTGGTATAATTTAATCATAGCAAAATTAATCAATGGAACCCAATAGCAGCTCTTGTAGTCCACAATGCCAGTCGAGAAAAAGAACAAATCACATTGAAATTGAATAATAAAATTATTATTAAAAGCCTATGAAATGATCAGCAAAAAAAAAAAATATCGTAATTACCATTCATGCGAGGGTGATTTTGCTTATTGCAAACCCTTCCAGCAGGAGGAGACTCCGTACAATAGTGAAGATGGCTAAATGTATCTTTGGGGACAAGTTAGAAAACAAAACTTTCCAACTTTTCACATATGTATACTGTTTTGGTATTTTTGTGAGATTTCATTTGGTAGAGATTCAGGGACTGAGTATATTGTAACCACTGCATTTCAATCAGTCCCCACAACAAAAAAAATGTGTAAACTTCTTTTGTGTGGGAGTCCCCATGTTAACTAAGGAAGAATATAATGATTAATAACAATGCCTTGTCTTTCTGAATAAGGTAGGAAAGAACAAGAAATGCCACCAAAAAGCACAGAAGACAGTTCTGTTATGTGATCAAGATTTTTGGTAGCTTCCCAGAAATCCTTGAAATCGTGGCTCTATATTTCATAATCACACCATCTTACACCTCGATCTGCTGATGTAATACTAGTTCCGGCTGAAACTATTAAATCATTCGCAATTTACCTCATACATGTTGGATTATTTTCATTAGTAACAACATTCCGAAAAATAACTGAGGAGCTCCGCTTTTAGGCTGGCCTAAATCTATATATTATATTTTCTGTTAGCTCCAATTGGGATTACTCACTAGATTATTGAGGTTTAGACACTTGCTTATAATAGAAACATATCAGGGTTTGTCTTTCCCGTTTATATACACCCGATTAGCCTGCAAATATTCGAAAGGAGACTAGTCTTTTAAAGTAAATTTTAGCATGTGTCTTGATTTTGATCTTGATGGAAAACGAATTAATTAGATGCACTAAACGAAACGAAGAGGTTTTATTAACGTGATCCAGCTAGACCAAGAAAGCAAGCTTTCTTGAAAAATAGAGTAAGACTGTTTGAAAACTATCCCGCGAGCTGACCTCTGTTGGAATTCGGCTTAGCCCAAACGTCGTGCTTCTGTCGTGCCGACCTCAAATAAATTTGTCCCGGCAGTGGTAATGACAAGAGAACAGCGGTGATTCCAAACGTCGAATTTAATCAGGTGCGCAGAAGATCGGAAGACCCTTGCTTTGCTTAAGGCCATTTCAAATGCTACAAATATTAGCAACGGCAGCTAATGCAGCAGGCTGACTATGAATTCAGTTCGACATGGTAAGAGCACGCCGAACCCAAGTCGCGCTGCACGGCATGCAACCTTTAGTCATACCCCCTCCCCCCCGGGGAAGGGGGAAAGACCCATATAAAAATAACGGGGGTGCTTGTCGTACATTTTAGGGATTAATCCTCAAAAGGTCCACCGCGAGAGGTTTTGCGGTACCGTTTAGGGGATTGAGCCAAAATATGAGAGGGGATAATGCGTTATGTAAACGGTTGTCAGTTTAACCATCGATTTTCCCTCTTTCTTTATCATGTGGAGACTATGAAGGCTAAGTAATTGAAGACACCAACAACGACAAAAAAAAAAAAAACATCGTTAGAAATATATCGAGTAGTCATTTTATAAAGAGACTTTTCAATTTTCGTCAATTAGGCAAATAAGTTCACCTAGCCTCGAAGACGTTTGTGTTTGCTGGCGCGCGTTCTTACTGCCCAGATTGTTTTTTTTTTTTTTTCAAATACTGATTGAAGAAGACCAAAAGTTCCGTCAAAGTATTTATTTCGACTCGATGTTGGGAAAACTAAGACGCGTTTTAAGCCCGTAAAATTACGCAATTTTTGCCGTTGCCATAGGAGCTTGAATTCTTCGACAGTCGACGGAACCCCTTAAAATTTAATGTAATGTAAAGCTTTCATATATGCTTAGTTTATCCGGTATTCTAGTCTTGTAAATTGGTTTCAATGCGAACACCGAGAACTTCGACTCAAGCGCGGAAGTAGCACTACGTTTGAAACCATGCATGCATTCAGTTCGGCAGGCTAAATTGAAGTCGGCGCGACTACTTGTAGCACGGCAGGCCTAATGCCGTTCCGCACGGCAGCAGCGCGACTTGGCTTCGAACAGCGTGCTCTTGCCATTCACGTGCCGAATTAAGCGCCCCCCACCTTTTGCTACGATGACATTTTATTTTGTTTTAGTATGAGGTACACATGAAGAAATAGGACTAGGCCGAATTCCAACCGAGGTCAGATCGCAGCATAGTTTTCAAACAGTCTAACGCTATTTTTCGAGAAAACCTGTTTCCTTGGTCTAGCTGGATCACGTTAACAAAACCTCTTCGTTTCATTTAGTGCTTTTATTAAATTCGTTTTCCATCAAGATCAAAATCGAGACATATATGGTTAAAAAATACCTTAAAAGACTAGTCTCTTTTCGAATATTTGCAGACTAATCGAGTGTGTGTAGTCGGGAAAGACAAAACCCTATATGTCTCTATTATAAGCAAGTGTCTAAACCTCAATAATCTAGGAATTCCAATTAATTGGAGCTAACTGAAAATATATATTACGTGACGACAGTCACGTAGTACATGTGGCGTGTTGAACTTATATTTTGGGCTTTTTCTATAGTTTTATGTACCTTGCGTGAAATAATGAAACGATATTGTAATAACAACATGGATCAACTCTCGTTTTGTATATTTCCCACAAAGCATGGCCCACAAATGGAACATAAACAGAATAGAGTGCTCAACAATAGAGTTCTTCGAACATACCGCATTATGCAAATTTGAGAAGAGACTGTCGCAAACTTTTGCATTTTACCTGTGTGACCCCTAATTGCCCAGAAATGTTTTTCCATATTATTATAGTAGAAACGACACTCTTTTGCACAGTACTTGTTTAAGTTCCATATCGGACATACCAAGATGCGTTTTAAGCCCGTAAAACTACGCAAATTTTGCCGTTTTCATAGGGGCTTGAAAAGGTAATTCTTCGACGGTCGACGAAACCCTTCAAAATGCTTGAAAAATTTAAAACTTGCTATTGCTAGATAGAAGAAAGGTAAAACTCTTATGCTAAGTTTACCCCGTGTTCTAGTTTTGTAAATTGTCTCACTGCGAATACCGAGAACTTCGTCAATTTTCTGGGTATTTTTTGCATATTTAATGAGGCAAAAAGCTGTATTTTCGTTTTTTGCGAATTTCTCGAATACTTTAAATTGTAAGAAAATCGGAATAATATTTTCGAAAGTAGCTGCCTAAAAGCGTTCTTCAGACAAAGTTTAAGGATTTTAGAGTTTTCGAACATGGCCTGCCATTCTCGATATTTCCGGTCAGTGACTCTTAATAATTGGAGATCTCAAATTTAAGATAGTTACACTTTAGTGGGAAGGAAAAAAAGAATGTGACTTTTCGAACCAACCTTTTCACTTTAATGCCATAGTGAAGAGAAAGCTAAGGTGGTGAAATTCAACCATTTTTATACAAGGATAACTGAACATCGACCAATGAAGACACAAAACAAAGCAAAATAGGGGGAATTCTCTAAGGCCAATATCAAGGTTTTCAGCCCTGACTGCTATAACACTAACTACAAATAAAACCACTAAAAATGGAACAGGCAGGGTTTGTATGGCCAGATATGGTCAGAATGAGAGTGTAGCAGGACCCTGTTGATAACAGTACTTTGTACTGAAGGGTTATCCTGGGTTAATATTCGACGATAATGATGATGATGATGATGATTTTTAGCTGCTAAGCACACTCAAGGAGAATGAAGCTTATGGACTTCCAGTGTCTGAGGGAAAACGGATTCAATCAATCAATGTTTTATTTGGTAATGCAGGTTTTATGAAAAGTAGCCTTCATTTGGTGCCAAAAAATGGCATATTTCTATCTTTTTCGTGGACATTATCTGTTCCGAGAAGGAAAAAAATAGATAGGAAAACAAGGCCAACAAACCTTCCCAACAAAAGCCAACACAAAAAGAAGAACAAAAAAAAAAAACAAAAAAAGAAAAGAAAAGAAAACTGCTCTACGATTACAGCCCACAAATTCCACCGTACAGCGGACACAATTACAACACAAAAGGCCAATAAAGTCGAAACACCAAGAATTGAATTCAAAGGCCTGATAGCTACTAACAGAGGTGCTCCAAAACAGATATAAACCGATCATATCGCAGGGAAATTTTAGTGGAAATCAAGAAATAAACAACACTCAAATGGATTGATGAGAGAAACGGCCGGTTCAATCGACACAGGGAGACACGCAGATTAAACCCATATTATAAATGCATAAAACCTCCTATTAACAAGACTATTGGTAGGACTTTTAAGAGAGAAAACGCGAACGTTTTACGTTGATTTTTCTTGTCCAGTTTTCAAGATGGCGGTCTCGCCACTTACCCGCAACAAATATCAAGAAGAATACATGACTACGCGCGCATAAAGCTAAAACAGATTATGCACACAGACAAAAAGCAACAACAAACTGTAGACACCTACACTTAGTTAGCGAACAAAAGCGATATTAGGCCTGTTTTTTTGTCTTTGTTAACCTCTGTCGTCCTTCTTCAATGGCGTAATCTGAATAGGTCACTCCAAGCGCTCACTCGTTGCTATGTGACGTCACAATGGCTGCGACGAGTCGGTCACGAATCAATACCGGAAAACAATAGAGTCACCCCCTTCCTCCTGAACGTAATGTAAAACGCAAAATGAGCTGCTCATTTTCTGCTGTTGATAGTGTGTGCGGTCCAACACCATACGCGCCAAATGAGCTTTATGTTATTCCTCTAAAACTATGCAGAAAGCATTTAACAGATTATTTAACTAATCTGGGTGTCAGTCGAAGTCAAGGCTTCGGGACACAGATTAACAAGGCTGATTTTATTCTCATCGCGCCGGATTGCATTCACTATCAGAGGAAGACAGGGAAAGGATTACCGTATGTCCAAAGCACAGATACGAATTAACAACACATAACCAGAAGTTCAAGTCCAGTGTTGTCACCCATCTTACAGTGGTGAAGCGAAAAAATTAAAAAAATCCTCGTCGGGTAAACAAACAGGTGTCGGAAGAAATATATCAGGAGTTTCAAGCTTCCGTTCCAATAGAATCCGGTAAGTAAAATGAGGCAATATTCAAATTATTTCCTCCCAATTGACCTATTTTTGGTAGTTAATTTACTTTTTATATGTTACATTAAGATATTTTCACTTTACGTGTAGTTTCTTATTAGTTCGGAAATCTCACCCAATAACAGATGCGTTGTTTTGTTACAATGTAACATTTCCTTTAATTGAAATCAACATTTTTTTGCGTATTTTAAAACTAGTAAATCTAATATTGTTTCAGCCTGTGTAACACTGGTCGAAAAGGTCATCCAAGCAGATAAAAAGTGGAGGATGTAACCTCAAAATGTGAGGACAATCTTTAAGGTGAATGTTTTGGGTTAAAAGTGGAACACTGTTCCCTTGGATGATATATAAACTCTGACAGTACTGCTTTATTTATTCGACCCCGAAACAATTTTGTGAAGATGCCAATAGAGTTAAAGAGTTGGGCGTCGCAGGTTCTACGTAAACGTGATGTTTTTTCCTTTTTTTTTTTTAATTCTCATTAGCGTTCTTAAAGGTCCGGCAGCTCTTCCTATCCGTCTTCTATATCATATTTATTAAGGTATCAAAGCGGAGACCGCTAGTAATCTGGTTTCGCCACAATGTTCGTTGGCCTCTAAGGGCGGGACGAGGCGGGGTGTTGAAGGCAAAAATGTAATGGCAGGCTGCTGTAAGGGTAGCCACCCTATGCAAACCTCTGTTTGGTAAGCAATTACAGACGGATTAGGAGCAATTTCTACTCAAGCCCTGTTGAAGGCACAAATGTAATAACTAGTCACAAACATAACAAAGGTCACAAGAGTAATAACAATCGACCCCAAATGTAACAAAGGTCACAAGAGTATTAACAATCGGCCTCAAATGTAACAAAGATCACAAGTCTAATAACAATTGCTCACAAATGTAGTAAAGATCACAACTGTAACAAAGAATGATCACAAATATAATAATACCATTTAATTGTTCAGTAAGCGTCAATGAAATACATAACTGGCTTTAGTGAAACTTTTTCTTAACTAATGAAATTACGCTGTTTAACTTAAAAGTGACTTCGCTGTACTGTCTTTCTCTCAGAGCTCTCGCCTGTGGTTCCGTTTTTAGGAATGTGCTCAAGACTTTGTCTTTACTTTCGGCATATTTCACTCGCATAAACCAGCATCTCCATGAAAATTAGTGACGCGAAAGAAAACTATGTTTAGTAACACGAGATTTGATGGTGTTTTTAGACATGGAGCAATAATTTTGAATTTACCAACCACGATCGGAAGATGAGGTAAACTGAAAAGACAATTGCCGCCATGAGCTCGTCCTGTCGCACGTTACCTGCCAATCACCTATTGTTAGAGCAAGGTGATCCCTTTCTGGTATGAATTAACATTGACGTTAAGGCGTTAGAATGCTTTACAAGGATGACGCCACCAAAAAACAAACAAACAAAACCTTTCGCTTTTATTCCGATCAAAAATTTAGCGAAGATAGGCCCACCTTTTAATTTTTAAATTTGCAGTCCCTCAACCGATGGACTGAAATTTCGCCAGCTTATTGTTGAACATTTTCCCTCAACTTATTTTGTTTCTTTTTTGAATTATCTTCATGATTTTTTACAGGAACTGCAGATGATTTGTTAATCTCATTACTTTCTTTCTACGCACTTCAAAGAAACATCAAGAAATTATCGATTTATGTGTTTGCTTCTCAAGAACAAAAACATTTAAAGACGCTAGACTACATGATGCACTTTAATTTCAAAAAAGTGATGACCGGTGTATTTTTATGACAAGGCGTTATCTGAAGGCTGTTCCAAAAACGCGGAGTGCGGAGTGCGGCGTGTTAAAAATAGTAAAAAAACAATAGTAAATATGCAAAGAAAAATTAAAAATGAAATAAAATTTAAAAATGAATTGAAAGAATAATTAAATACTTAAACAAACTAAAACTAGAAATTTAGGAAATAATAATGGTAAAAGTTCACGCTGCTTGCGGTGGACCGTTGATATCGGGACTGTCTAATCAGCGCGGGTCACGGGTAAAGAGGTGCAAAGGTTTAGTTTCACTGACTTCTAGCCGGTCTATCATCCTCTTCTCAGAAGACTCATTCTTCTCGCCACAATGGAATGTGAAAGTTAAGACTCTTGCTCGGTCGAGCGTTTTTGAAACAACTTTAACGAAATCAAAATTACGATAAAAATGTTCGCTGGCTAAAAATCTTTAAAAAGAACATGACCTTTCGGCTGTCCATCTACAGCCTTCGACGGATAAAAATGGAATGCAGAATGATAAATATATACAAGAAAAGGCGAGATAAAAATAAGAAGAAGAACAAGAGAAAAGTAAAAATGTGTAAATTAGGTGACTATAGTTTAAAAAAGAATACTATTTTGGTTTGGAATCGGCTTAGAATTGTTGCCAGCATGCTTCGTGGCAGAGGTGTGCCAAGCCTCCAGAGTTTTTCTAATGCGAAAAGAGCCTTTGTCGACGACACTAGAGTTATCAAAATCTATGCAATGGTCGAATGACGATGCATGTTTCGCAATGTTTGACCATTAGTACATGTTTTGACATTCCTGATATTTTCTTTCTTACGAGTTTCAACACACCGGCCAGTTTTGCCTACATATCACCAATCACAATCGGCGCAGGGTATCTTATAAATCACGTTCGGTTGATGTTTAATAGATGGTCTGAATTTAGAAGAAGGAAACTCTCGTTGTAAAGACTTGAAGGGCTTATTTACAACTTGAATGTCTCGCCTTCGAATAATTCTTTTTAGTGGTTGCGTGACACCACTGATGAAGGGAAGGACGGCAAAACTGTTAGGGTTCCCTTAACGCGCAGCCAATTTAAAAAAAAAAAAAAAAAACGTGCAAACCATTTCTTTAGTTGTGTGGGCGGTTTGGAAAATTTCTGCTTTAAGATGTTGGAAATAACATAAGAGGGATAGTTGTTGGCTCGTAGAGCATCAGTGACGTGGTTGATTTAGGTATTTTTCCCTTGCGATGTATCAGGGAGTTTAATTACTCGATGTAAGAGGGTCTCAGCTGTGCTAATCTTGTGGCGTTTGTCACTGTGAGAAGGAAAGTCTCAATATCTGTCCGTGTGGGTTGCTTTGCGATATTTAACAATTAGATTATTCGCTCTCGATTTCTATGAGGTGATAGCTGATGAGGTATAATTCTTACTATAATTTACTTCAAATAACGGTTTCCAGTTATTTCTTGACGTATTATTAAACTTTGCGCCAGAAAAAAAGATCGCTCGGATTGAATTGTCATTTAAAATTGAAGTTGTGTGCGCGTGCGCATCAGTTTTTTCAATAATTTCACCTTTTTTAAAGTCAATAAACCGTAAGTGTTTTTCATTTAGACTTCTCACGAATTTAATTATCCATCTGGATCAGAAGTTTCCTCCAAAACTTTGGAAAAACGAAAAAACGCCGCCATCTCCTAGACGACCATCAGCCATTGCACACTAATGCCTGATAGTGTTCAATGGCTTAGCCAATCAGATTACAGCATTTGCATTAGTGTACTAGTAGAATTCTACTAAACACCGATAGTGATCGTGCTATCCTTGTGGGAAACCAAAGTATTTAAGAAAGCGATCTGTTGCTCAGATTCCTCTTCAATAGTGAATGCGATGTGTGGGTCGATGGAATTAAGTGTAGTATGAAAGAAGTTGACAGCATTCCTTTTGATAATACCAAAGATGTCATCTACACAGCGTTTCCATACTTTAAGCTGTACTTCAGACGTGTTCATGGCCACTTCTTCGATCGCCTCCGTGCACAAGTTCGCCACCACAGGGCTGACAGGGCTGCCCATCGCGAAACCATGGATCTGTTTGTATATCTTGTCATGATAAATAATTAGTTGTTGGATAAGACAAAGTTCAACAGTGAGGTGATTTCATTGTTGTCCAGGCTCGTGACTGAAGAAAGTGGGTCGTCCTTGAGTAGTTTATTGTTTATGTAATCACAGGCTTTATCTACAGGAAAAGCTGTAAATAGTGATACCACATCCAAGAATAGCAGCACCTCATCATCCTGTATGTCAACGTTGGACAACTACTTTATTTATGATGACAAGATATACAAACAGATCCATGGTCGTCCATCCTTTCAAACAAGCTCGACCGAGCAAGTCTTAACTTTCACATTCCATTGTAGCGAGAGGCATAAGTCTTCTGAGAAGAGGATGATAGACCGGCTAGCAGTCAGTGAAACTAAACCTTTGCACCTCTTTACCTTCCCGTCTAAAAATCAAAATTATTTACTCGAGACATGGTCTTTAGTTCTGTCCGTGCTAAGTGCGAATTTTGCTTTAAACTTATTGGTCTGAAAAACAAATAATGCTTATCAGGATTACCACGCCGGTCATTTAATTTATAGGAGCCGCAAGCAGTGAAGTTTCTGTCCCGAAGTTAATTGGATTTATTTTTTGATTAAGGCTACGTTTTCACTAGGCGGATTAACTAGCTGAACATTCTTTCTAGGCGTTTGTTTACAGACCAACATTTACTAGTTAAACGTGACATCTGTTTTCAATTGAAATTTAACCCAGAAGATTCAAATTACGAAAGCGCGCAACTTTCAAAAATGGCTGAGAGAGGAAATGCTTTTCTAGCTATATTTATGCGAGGGAGAAGGCATTTCTTCCAGACGATGCAGTTAATGTCCCCAGAAATGAGGAAGATGCGACGAAATGTTGTAATGCAGGAACTCGTTCTGAACGGCGACACCGTGTCATAGGTAGGGTACTCGTCGACGAACTGGAGAAGCTAATGGGACCGTTGGAATGGTAAACCGAAATAAATGAGAAGGACTGTCGAACTCGTCTACTGTTTTAAAAGTTCAGTTTCGGACACTGAACTGCGATAGAGCGTCTGGTAAATACTATTGCCAGATTCTTTGGCAGGCGTCTGTCACTATGCAGAATGTGATTGGCTGCGGCACTCGCCAGGACAAGTTATACCATCTCGCGCGGTAGTATAACTTGGCGTGAATTTCCGGTCATATTGGCGAGAAAATTGCTTGTTTTTCTGGTGAAAACAGCTTGCATTTTTAACTCGCTAAACTCAAGACAAACTGTTTTCACTGCATTTCCGGACTTTTCCGACTTTATCTAGCCAAAATTGTTCTAGTGAAAACACAACCTAGTTATCAATAACAGATTGGTCAAGGGATAGTAGGAAACCGCCCGGATGAATAAAACACCTTAGGTGCGAAAAACACCAAAGCCTCAAAACCACGATTATTGTAATTACGTCAATGCGAATGGCAAACAATAATTGTATCAAGAAACGCAGTTATTCTGTCAATTTCCCTAAATAGTCCTTCTTGCCACTTGAAAACAGGCAAACAAGTATGTTTAGTGTATACCTTCGTCAAGTCGGGATGGATTAACCGCAGATCATATTACTGTTTTGGACAATTACCTTTGTAGATAGGTTTAACATTAGCCACCGATAAGTTAACTATCAAGTGGCAAGCGCGCCACTTTTTGGCGCGGCATTTCGATCGAGTGTTCCGCGCAGTGCAGGCGTCATTCTGTTTCAAGTGTACAGCAAATGTCGACTTGACTGAGGTGACAAGAGGTAGCTGCTCAACATTTCGAAATTACAAAGATAATGTCTGATGAATCCGAAGGAGATCCACAAGCATCGTCTTTTCGAACTGAGGGTAATAATTGAAACACTGTTAACATGAACCTGGTCGGGTACAAATATATTGCACCGAAAATGCGACTGTTTGGTTGCTCAGCCCTTGGGCTATGGAAAGGTGATGAATCGTAGCAAAATATGCGAGCAAAGTTCCTTGGGAGACGATTCCTTCCTACGCGATTACTGTCCTCTGACGAAATGGCGCAAGTTCGAGTTATGCGAATAAAGTCAAGAAGAAGATCAGTGAAGTGAAGAGCCTTCTTGGTATCAAAAATCCCATATCCAGGTAGCCATTGTGGCCAGAAAAAAAACATGAGTGTAACAATCTAATAGTTACGCCATCATCTTAACTTTGTAATGATCGTGGGTAGAATATTCGTGAGAGTTACAATCTAATAGTCACGCCATCATATTAACGTTGTAACATCGTGGGTACAGTCACGCCGTCGCATTAACTTTGTAACATACCTGAGAGTTACAATCTAACAGTCACGAGGTCATATTTAAAACCTTGTAGCAACGTGGGTAGAATATACCTGAGAGTTACAATCTAACACTCACGTCATCATATTAACTTTGTAACAACGTGGGTAGAATATACCTTAGAGCTACAATATAACAGTCACGGCGTCCTATTAACTTTGTAACAACGTGGGTAGAATATACCTGAGAGTTTCAAATTATCTAATTGTCACGCCATCATATTAACTCTGTAACAACGTGGGTAGAATATACCTGAGAGTTAGAAATTATCTAAGAGTCACGCCATCATATATGTCGTAGGTAGAATATACCTGAGAGTAACAATCTAACCCTTATACCATCATATACATCGTGGGTAGAATATACCTGAGAGTTAGAAATTATCTAAGAGTCACGCCATCATATATGTCGTAGGTAGAATATACCTGAGAGTAACAATCTAACCCTCATACCATCATATACATCGTGGGTAGAATATACCTGAGAGTAACAATCTAACCCTCATACCATCATATACATCGTGGGTAGAATATACCTGAGAGTAACAATCTAACCCTCATACCATCATATACATCGTGGGTAGAATATACCTGAGAGTAACAATCTAACCCTCATACCATCATATACATCGTGGGTAGAATATACCTGAGAGTAACAATTTAACCCTCATACCATCATATACATCGTGGGTAGAATATACCTGAGAGTAACAATCTAACCCTCGCACCATCATATACATCGTGGGTAGAATATACCTGAGAGTAACAATCTAACGCTCATACCATCATATACATCGTGGGTAGAATATACCTGAGAGTAACAATCTAACCCTCACACCATCATATACATCGTGGGTAGAATATACCTGAGAGTAACAATCTAACCCTCACACCATCATATACATCGTGGGTAGAATATACCTGAGAGTAACAATCTAACCCTCATACCATCATATACATCGTGGGTAGAATATACCTGAGAGTAACAATCTAACCCTCATACCATCATATACATCGTGGGTAGAATATACCTGAGAGTAACAATCTAACCCTCATACCATCATATACATCGTGGGTAGAATATACCTGAGAGTAACAATCTAACCCTCATACCATCATATACATCGTGGGTAGAATATACCTGAGAGTAACAATCTAACCCTCACACCATCATATACATCGTGGGTAGAATATACCTGAGAGTAACAATCTAACCCTCATACCATCATATACATCGTGGGTAGAATATACCTGAGAGTAACAATCTAACCCTCATACCATCATATACATCGTGGGTAGAATATACCTGAGAGTAACAATCTAACGCTCATACCATCATATACATCGTGGGTAGAATATACCTGAGAGTAACAATCTAACCCTCGCACCATCATATACATCGTGGGTAGAATATACCTGAGAGTAACAATCTAACGCTCATACCATCATATACATCGTGGGTAGAATATACCTGAGAGTAACAATCTAACCCTCACACCATCATATACATCGTGGGTAGAATATACCTGAGAGTAACAATCTAACCCTCACACCATCATATACATCGTGGGTAGAATATACCTGAGAGTAACAATCTAACCCTCATACCATCATATACATCGTGGGTAGAATATACCTGAGAGTAACAATCTAACCCTCATACCATCATATACATCGTGGGTAGAATATACCTGAGAGTAACAATCTAACCCTCATACCATCATATACATCGTGGGTAGAATATACCTGAGAGTAACAATCTAACCCTCATACCATCATATACATCGTGGGTAGAATATACCTGAGAGTAACAATCTAACCCTCACACCATCATATACATCGTGGGTAGAATATACCTGAGAGTAACAATCTAACCCTCATACCATCATATACATCGTGGGTAGAATATACCTGAGAGTAACAATCTAACCCTCATACCATCATATACATCGTGGGTAGAATATACCTGAGAGTAACAATCTAACCCTCATACCATCATATACATCGTGGGTAGAATATACCTGAGAGTAACAATCTAACCCTCGCACCATCATATACATCGTGGGTAGAATATACCTGAGAGTAACAATTTAACAGTCACACTGTGATCTTAATTTTGTAAACATCCCTCTTGGGTAGAGATGCTCCCTTTTGATGTACTCTTTATTTTCTATATTGTAAAAATAGCCAGAGCATAAAAATTATTGTCCGTTTTTTGTGCCATTAATTGCACATTACTGGTATATTACAGTGCATATTACAGTAATATTGGCATATTACAGGTATTTATTTGGGCGAAATTTTGTAATTAAGAACAAGTCATATCACATTTATAATCCTTGATAGCCACACATTTTGTTTTAAGCGATGGTATTTCCGCATGAGAAGAATGCTTCAACTTGCCTTCGAAAATGGAAGGCATGAAATCAATGTTTGTGTCTATTCCGTTATTTTCGTTTATCCAGGCACCACAGGTTGCCGGGAATTATCGTAGTCTGAGAAAAAAATCAGAGTCTCGTGGAAAAATTAGTCAAGAAAATTATTATTCACAACCTTACTCCCAACGCGATGTGAGAAATGTGCTCTCGCTAGCGCCGGACACAGGGAAAAGGTGGTCATCCAAGAAAAGAACGTACCTCTGAAATACACGCATTTGTATCAGGCGGTGTTGGACACGACTCGCAAAGTATGCCGGGAGAAATTTTACCCGGAGCTCATTTTCATCTGATAGCTCAACAGCAAATATCTCCACGTGCTGATGGTGATGTGGAAATATGACTTTATAGGAGGTACGCTCCCATCCGAACCTGAAAGAAATCTGGAATGACATCCACATTAAATGTTCCGCAGGCCAAATAATAGCTGTAGATGACTTCTGCTCGATTTACAAAGCCACCATTTTCAGTGCTGTGTTCATCGAATCTCTACGGTTGAAAGATAAATTATTTCCGTTTCTGACCTCTTCGAATTCGATCTTAACTTGCCGGAATTGAACCTACCTTCGGCACTTTCCTTCTTAGATATCTCGACTTGTGTGTGAAGTGTATCAGTGTATCGCTGGCCAACAACATGGTTGTTGACAGATATTATGTTTTCGTTCGACGATAAGATTGCTGAGAAGTAAAATCCACGAAGAAAAGGGCTGAATAATTCAAAATCAAAGCAATGTTTTGTCCTTGAAAATTTGTGTAAAGCTTGATTAATCGAGTTTCGCCCGCTGTATTTCCTAAGTAGCCAAAAGGAATCATAAACAGCTTGCTAATGAGCTATGGCTCTTTCAAAATAAGAAAAATAATTTGCAATAAATGGAATTAAAAAACTAGAAGCTTAATGGGAAAAGTAGGGTATGTTTTGTTTTAAAGTAAGTGGTAAAAAATAATTGTATTCATCCCCTGTACCAGGTCACACTTCCAGCAAATTCTTGTTCAACTTACAAATCCAAGATTAAATATGTACTGTGTGGATCTATTTTGTAGACAACGGGATAACACGATTTTGGTCTTGCTCAACTTCCTTGAATGTGTTTAAAGTAAAAGGTCTACAAATAACTTTGCCTCAGACATTGCCACTGGCAATATCAATGTTCAAACTGATGAGAGTTTGAGATTTCTCTTCACCTAGTGCATACGTGTTGGATGTAACTTTTATCTGCTCCAAGTGTCCATTCCTGGGTTCTCAGCACATGTGAGGCCATGTAAAAGGGAAATCGGGCTCAATGGAAAGAAGGCTTGGTTAAGTTACATGAAATGAATGCTTTGGACCAATAATATACCTCATGCTATTTAAAGTGACTGCAACTAAAATTGCAGATGGGCGATGTGAGAAAAAATTGACCTACATTACTTGCAAATAATAATTCAATTTCAAAGTATGCTTTTTAAACTGAATATTTGAAAAGTACTGACAAACACAACAAAAAACCAGCAAAATAGCACAAAAACCATATTTGGAAACAGCGGCCAGCATTAAGTTCACTTCTAACTTAGTAAAGTGCAAGATTGTGAATGATAGACACAGTCAATTAGCAATGAATGAATAACTCATGGTCCTGACCTGCATGCCTTCATTGCATGTCCTCATATCACACCTCTGCTGAAGTTTAAGGTTCAATGTAACTTGTGTAAACTAAAGGGAGCTCTTTACCCAGAACCGTGCTATGTAGGTCATTTAAAATATCTGTCAGTTAAAGATTTATTATTTACTGCAAGTCCTGTGGTCAACAACACAGTGATCATGTACTGATATTAACATTTCCTACATTGGCTGTTAAAAATGTTGCCAAAAACAGTCTCCACAGCAGGTCGACTCGTAATGACTGTGACCAACTGAATTCAGAATAATCTAGCATGTAGCTGTATCTTAGATCATCTATAGTGAGATGTTTTGACTGAGATAACTAAACTGTAACAACATTTTAAAATACAAGCAGATACACTAGATTGAACACTTGCAGTAAGTCTTAAAACTTGGAATTGCCATGCAGCTTTCTAAGTAGTCACTTGCACTATGTCATTATGTATTTTGTTTTGATCTATTCCATTCTAAATTTGATATCCTAAACAGCAGCATGCTGTAGCTTTCCTTGTTTGATCACTACAGTGTAAGTGGATAAATTTAGTTCTTGGGAAATATAGCAAAGTTAATTCCAAGCCCATAGTTTTTTAAAATACCAGCTGGTAATTCAGCATTTGCTTCAAACACATTGGCTGGGTCTGCTCTAGGTGGGTTGACAATTATCCGTAACTACACACGTGAAACACTTATTATTTGGTCATGTATAGTCTCCCACTACTACCAACATTCAAAGGAAAACAAGCGTAAAGAAGTGCTAGATCAAAACCAATCAGCCATAGATGACTGAACAATAACATCCGATCCAAGAGTAGTAACTTTCTGTTGGAGATATAAATTCAAGACAGGCAGTGATCATGATAGTGAAAATTCACTGTGAATGAGATGATATCTTTAATGGACTATCAACCAAAGCAGGATTCAAAAGTCTTCAACATAGGCCAAACAGACGGATGACATACGCACTACAAAAAAAAACAAAACAAAACAATAACAACAAGAAAACATAAAGATGTAAAGGGAACAAGCCGAGCCACAAAATTATACTCTTAAAACAAGGGTAGAAATCACACAATCACTCCCGCGAAATGCCGCGAACATCTGACAAATCAAGGAAAATGCCCTAACTTCAACTCTCGAACTAAATTTTCAGGCAAAAATAATTTACAATACTGATCCCTCTTACACCGCAAACGACAAAAAGAATATCCATGTCAAGCGCGCGTGCTAAACAAACGTTTTCAACATAGCATGATTTCCATTGACTAGTTCTGATGCAAAAATGGCTTACCTGCACTTGAGGCTTGGCAAATAACTGGTCTAGATATTACACTAGCAGTTCCTAGAAAAGGTTCGTTTGATTCTCATGATGAGTGCAGAAATCGGTAGAGAAGCGACAACCTACTCTCCGTTCGCAACGAAAAATGTGTCCGCCATTGCTCCGGCTGAGACGACATATGATTGGTCGAATACTGTCACGTGCACCATGTCCAACACCGCCTGCATTTGTATAATTATGTTTCACAACGTAATCTGTTTTCTCATGCCCGTAATTAATTCAATGAAAGATCTGCGTGTCATCTCTATCGGGATGTGGTTTAGGGATCCCCGGTGCTTTAACACCTTCAGCTCAGATCACCAGGCAAAATATTTTAGGAATTTGTCTTTAAACTAAAAATTTCTTTGATGTGCCGCGCAAAAATTTTAGCGTCTGCGGCTCCTCGTGGAACAAGAGTCAAAGGAACAAGTGCAGGTGTTTTAGAAAAGTTATTGAAGATAGATCTACCAAACATAATCTCTCATTGGTATTTCAAAACGTTGATTTCAAGTTCTTTGTTTACGATTATAAGTAATACCATCTCGCGAGGTAGTATAACTTGGCGTGAATTTCCGGTCATATTGGCGAGAAAATTGCTTGTTTTTTTCTGGTGAAAGCAGCTTGCATTTTTAACTCGCTAAACTCAAGACGAACTGTTTTCACGACATTTCCGGACTTTTCTTAATTCTCTTCCCCAAGATATTTTTTTACGTTACTGCCCAACTGTGATTATTCTTGTGCCCTTTATTTTATTTGTGACCAATTGTTATTACACTTGCGACCAATTTTTATTACACTTTTAACCTTATTACATTTGTGACCAATTGTTATTACCCTTGTGACCTTTATTACATTTGTGACTGGTTATTAAATTTGTGCCTTTAACAGGGGTGGGGTAGAAAGTGCTGCCAATCCCACTTTATTTGCTTACCAAACAGAGGTTTGTGTAGGATGGCTACCGGTACAGCAGCCTGCCAACACACATCGTTTATTTACACATTGCTAGATGTCAAGCCACGTGACTAAAATTTAATGCATCGTATTATTTCCTACTAAAAAAGTCCTGGAATTTGGTTACTATCAATGGTCAGCCCTCCCACGAGTAGAAAAGAGGTAAAACTTCCTGTTAATGGTTTTTTGTTCGCCTTGTCTTTCTTTACTTGGCCAGAGAACAAAAAAAGAGATAAAATTTCTACATTGTCACCCAACGCTTAGCCAAAAACAAATGCTTTGTAGTTGCAAAGGTTTTCCCGAAAATGGTTGCATTTTCTCCAATTATATTTCAATTGGAGAGGACTGAAATATTCCCCAGTTTGTGTCCAAACCTCGTTAGCTCTTCACCACGATGAGAAATAGGTGCAGAATTCTTTATTTTCACAACAGTCGACTATATATTAGCAAAAGCACATTTGTCAGTTTTTAATCAAGGGATCGAATTAAAATTGAAACTTAATGTGTATGATATTATCTAGAAAAATTTCGGGTACTTAGATTGAACTCGTCAACTAAGGAAAACAAATAACGCGATATGTGCTATTGAATATTGTCATTAATTAAGTCACACCTATCTAGGATGAAGCAGAAAACACTGGAAAGGAAGGCAGTACTTTGAAGAAGAAAGAGTCTTTCCAGTAAACGAATGCAATGGATTCAACTCTACTGAGTTAGACTTTGTTGTGTAACTCTACTGACTAAGGCAACATTAATTCATCATATTCCGCTTCTTCCAAGTTTGAATGCACACTTACTGTTACTGACCTTAAAGAAGAAGATGAAGAGATTGGCTTTTGAGTAGATAAAGAACAGCATTAGAAAGAGAAACGTGCAGTCTTGAATGAAGCATTGGCACATATATCAGATGGAAGAGTTAGGCCGATAGCCTCAACTCTAAATTCGAATTGGGAAGGCATATCAAGCACCCCAAAGGTCTACTACCTGCGGAAAGTGGGACAAGTTCTCACTGAGGTGTCAACAACTATTGCAGCAGATCAAGAAGAGAAAGTACTGGAAGCACCGAGGCGTTCTTTGGATACAACTCTTGTCAGCAGAGCACGTGCTGTAAAAGAAGAAGTGACTACAGACCAACTGTCGATTTTGCTGGGATGTATCACAAAGCTGAAAGTCGACAAACTCGATTGTAAATTCTGTCAATGTTTGCGAAACATTTTTCAAAGAAGGAGCTCAGAGACATGATTCCAGGTCTTAGCAAATGGCAGATCGATCAAGCCCGTCGCCGTGCTGCAGGAGAAGGACAACCAGTGGTGTCCGCACCCGTAAAACGAACACGACTTGATCGGGTGAAAACAAATCACTTCGTGCAAATTTTATACGGGACGTTGCCTATGGCACTGAAGAACTAAAGCTAGATTCTGGGGAGAAAATCACTATTCCGAATGTGATTAGAACGATGGTGCCTTTACGAATAATAAAGCAATACATATCTTATTGCCTAGAAAGGGTCAGAAAGAGGTTTCTGTTGGAAACGTTTAATAGAGGGGTGACAACAGGTAAATTATACTTCAAAGATCAAGTAGTGATCTGCAGAGTTAATAAAAAGATGCGTCCTACTTCCCGAATTTAGCGGGATAAAAAAACCTAACCTTTGCGATACCGATCAGAATAGTCTCTACTGATTAACACCTCTCTGAATTTAGCTCTAGTTAAGACGCAGACTTCCATCTCTTGCGCTCTTTTCATAAGTCTATTCCCAAGTACATGTAGAGGTCACTTTCTCCTTCCTTTTCACCTGCCGTGGACTTGAGTTTATGAATCACGGCATCTAATGTTTCTCCGGATTGTTTGATTAATCTCAGAGAATCAGTACAGTACTCCAATTTCGATATATTAAAATTCAGCCTAAAACAATAGATCTCAACGCGAGGCTTTGGGGAATAAGCCCCCCAAACTTACCCGGAGCCTCGAGTTGAGGTCTATTGTCTTAGGATGAATTTCAATACAACGAAATTGGTCTATTGATCTCAACTATTCAGAAATATCTGAGGAGCCGTGGAATTGTAAATTTACTTTAAGAAAAAGATCATTAAATTAGTCATTTGAGAAACTAAAAACTTTTGGTCAGCAGGCAGTCAAATGTAATTCAGTTACTTGGGAATGTTACCAATAGGTATATTTAATTGCTACTGAAGGAAACAAAGAAGATCCAGCAAAGGTGGCTAAAGAAATGAGAGTTGCAAGGGACGAGAGTGGTGAGCTTTGTTTTGCTGCAGAAGAATGGCGAACAGCCAAGCAGACAGCTAATCATTTCTCACTACTTGCAGCAACGCAACGTCAGCAAAAAGCACCTGGAGAACTACTTGTTGAAGAAGCTAAAGCCATTAGTGAGGAAGACCTTTAAGCGTGGGAAACAGAAACACAGCTGCAGGAACTGCAGAAAGCGGTGTACGAAGCGGTCGACTGGCGGCATCGAGTTGAATGCAATGGCCATGACATCTGTAGCCTTGGAAAGCGTGGTATGCTAAAAGCAAAATTTAAGGTAGCGCAGCTAAAAGAGATTTGCTTTCTCTCTGGAATAGAAATCGAGGGGCCTGCTGGTCGAAAAGACTATTTCGTGAAGCCACTGGAAGATCTGGTACAAACCTGCAGTTGTTTTAGGGAATGACTTTAGGATTCTGATAGCAAACCGGATTACTGGAAAAATGGCATGAGCAAGAGAAATCAAAACAAAACAAAAATCGGGGATAATACAGCCAAAACTAATTCTTTTATTTAATTTGTCGCATAAGTTTTTTTATCAACAGCATATATAACCAAGAGAAAATGAGGGGACAGAGAGGGACATTGAGGGCGTTGGTTGGGATATGTCGATTCCACTTAAGTTATTTTTACTCTTAGATGGAGAAGGAAGTGTTTTTCCCCAGTCGTCCGCATAATACCTTTCACTCCTTTGATCAGGGAATTTTGAAAGGGCGGTTTGCGTGGAAATACGTTTTGTCAGTAGATATGCCTAAAGAGAAATAATAGATTCCACAACCTCTTTGAAATAAAAAAACTAGGTGTAAGAAATATCAAAGTTGGTCCTCTGAGAATTTGAATCAAGAAAACAGCGATCACAACAAGAAAGAATTTATTTGCTTTCATGTGTATAACAGCACGTAGAGAAATCTCATATTGTTCGATATTATATCATAACATAAAATACTGTTTCACTCTGTAGCGATCCTAATACTTCTAAACGTAGCTACGAAAGAAAAACTGTTTTTCAACTCAAGCGACACAATTAAAAAAAAAAAAACCAGCGACAGGAGTAATTCTGGCCGAGCTGCAAAACAGCTCGGAGGGTAGCTAAACTGAATATTTTGAATCCAAAAACCAAAACAACTCGAAGCCTAGCGATCAGCGACAGAAATCAATTTGAACACTATACGACAACAAACCAATTTCCAACCATACAACAGAAGTTTATTTCAACCTTAACAGCGTGGATAAAACAACTCGCAGTGTAGCGATAAGCCTACAAAATAACTCAACAAAGCAATAGCTCGGAGCTGGACAGAACTGTTCAGCAGCAGCAGAAATAATGTTGAATAGCGGTACAGTGACAAATAGAGACTTTAAGATCCAACAACGCGGACGTCGTCAAGCCGCGTGGGGCCTGTGTCGAGGACGCCTCGTTCGTGGTCAGAAAAAATAAGTTAAGATGGCGGGATTCAACGATGCGGCTACCCACGGACAGAATAAAAAGAGTAGCAAAATTAGTTTATTTCTGAACTAACAGAAACCGATTAATGGCGACTTTTAAGGAAACTCGCCAAATTTTGCTGGCCAGCTATGCCTCTAATATAATTACGATCGAAGAATATGCTTTGCTTTTCGGAGAAAACAGTTCAAACAACTTGGATTTTCCATACTATAACTACCCGCCGTTCAATTTAGAGAGCCAAAGTGAAGCCGAGTGTAGGGCAAACTTCAGGGTGGAAAAGCGTCACATTCCTCTGGTAGAAGATGTTCTTCAAATTTCGCAGTACTTTGTGTGCGACCAGGGAACGGTTTGCGAAGGAACAGAACGGCTTTGCATGCTTCTGAAGCGATATTACTTTCCTTGTCGATACTCAGATATGATACCTATTTTTGGAAGGCCAGTACCAGAACTTTGCATGATATGCAACACCGTAACAGACTGGATTTATGCACATCATAGCCACAGAATCACGCGATGGAACCGAACCATTTTAAATCCACTAGAGCTGGAAAAGTACGCGGAACCTGTTTTTAACCAAGGGGCGCCACTAAGCAATTGTTTTGGTTTCGTAGATGGAACTGTGCGCCCAATTACTCGACCTGGAGGAAACCAACGACTGTTATACAACGGCCACAAACGCGTACATGGATTGAAATTTCAGTGCGTGGTCCTACCAAATGGGCTGATTGCACACTTGTAGGGTCCATTAGATAAGGCTTGCTACTAGCAAATTACTATGCTTATAATAACAAATGTTAAACAATGTTAAAACAATTGTGGAAAAAGCGAGTACGAATTTCATGGGCTTTTCCATTGACTGCCCTCACCATCACCCCTACAGGCCCATTTTCCCGTTG
>NC_138152.1:23202043-23272043 GCF_964199315.1 Orbicella franksi | reverse complement strand
CTTTGTGAAAGTTCTGTGCTCGTAGCCTCTAAAATTAAAATCTCAAAAAAAAAAATTGAAGAAAACAGTGTGTGAATTGAATTGCTGCAAAATGCAGCACAGTGCAGGTAAAGAATTCGAAATAAATTTGAACATACTAGGAAAATCTTCAAGGTAAAGAAAATACTGTAATGGGGAACAACATTGCTTTTATACGGCAAATAATAATTTGTTTTAAAGCTATAACTCATTGAGCGACCAACGCAAGAGTCTACTCACTGCGGTTTGGAGTCTGAGGCCATGACAACTGACTTTGTTCAAAAATATAAGTGAGCCAGACAAAAAAATCAAAAAAAAAAAAAGACGAATGCAGCCGGGATGATAAGGCTTTCGATCTACAAAGAAAAAGTGCCAATTTACTGTGTTTTTGTAAGTGAAACAAGTCGAAATACTTACAGTTTGTTGACAACGTGAAAATGCCGTCCAGCGTGTTCGTCTTGAGCAAGGAGGCGACTTGTTCATGTCACGATCATGCGGCCTGGTAGTCATTTTGGAATTTTTACTTCCGGTCAGCTTTAGTCACCTCCGCGTTATTGGATCTTAAAGTCCCCAATAGCTCGCGATGAAGCGGCCAGCAACAGAAATAACTTGGAATCCAGCAACAAAACAGCTCGAAGTGGGACGATCAGTGACAAAAATAATTTTGAATACAACAACAAATACATTGGAGCTGCTTGGACAGTAGCGCTCAGCGAGAGAAATAAATTTGAATGTCGGCACAGGGACCAAACAACTAGAAGCATGGCGATCTTGGGAAAGAAGCGACAGAACTAGTTGTGAATACTGGTACAGCGATAAAACAACTCCTGTAGCTCGGAGCGCGGTCAGTGACAGATTGAGAAACCAGGGCAGAAATAATTAATTCCATTCACAGAAAAACAGAGCAACTCAGAGCACGGTAGTGATTAGCGAAGAAAACAATTTTCAATTCAACCACAGAACACCTCCAATGCAAGCGAATCAAAAAATGATTTTGAACCAGCAGCCAAAGCACACTAAAGCGAGCTGAGCGATAGGAATAATTTCTTCTGACAGCCTTTCCAACAAGACAAAACACAAACGGAGGTGTCATCTTCCTTTGATCATGTTTTTTTCACCTTCAGTTAATTTATACTAATGTAAGCTTTCTTTCTTCAGTGTGAGGAAACAAACTCATTGTCATTGCCAACATCAATGTCGAAGTCCATCCGCTTGTAAACTCCATTTGAAAAAAAGCCACAGTGCATAGTCCATAACAGCGGCCACGACGTTAATAACACGTCCCACCGGAACGTTTTGTTGTTTTTGTTGACCACTCAGAACTGCATTTCCGTGGTCTGCATATGTCATTTTATTCCCAAGGAGTTGTGAAAATATATCTTCCACTTCGATTTATCCATCGAGAAATACCAACTCTTTCTAAAGTACCCGCAAAAGGCGCTTCTATCGACAAAGCGTATTCCTCCGTCGACCGCCGTTTCTTTTTGTGAGATTTCGTGAAGAATTTGTTCCAGAATTCGTATACTATTCTTTGATGTCCAAATCAATTTCGCACTCTTTCCGCGTATTTCCTAAGAAATGTATGTGGTCATTTATGCTTCAAATGACCTTCCATTAAAATTAACATTTTCGGATTCGTTGCACCCCATATACTAACCTACGTAAACTAGTAACCTCAATTATAGCGATCAAATGGTATAACAAGTCGGTGTAAGAGAGCATAAAATTTGCAAGATCAGATGCAGAGCACTGATTAGGTACAAAGAATGTAATGTCACAAATTCTGTATCCAATCAATCGTCCTGGGCACACGCGCCAACAAAAATGCCGGGGTGATCGCATCTCGGATCAACGGACGCACGCATGAAAATTGAAAACAAATTTCAAAATGGCGACTTCCGTGCCATTTGAAGACGTTCTCGAAGAAGTCACTGGTATTGACACAGAAGAGCTACAAGACTCCAGTGAAGAGGAAAGCGACAAAACAGAGAAGCTATTGAGTCAGCTGTAAATTGTTTCATAGAATGCAGTGACCTGCATTTTTTTTGTTAAACAAGCGGCATTTAAGAGGTCTTTACGAACAACATGCTCGACGGAAAGATTCTTTTTTCTATTTTGTGTGAATCATTACTCAACACAGGAGCAAAGTTAAAAGACGAGACTTGCACATGGTTGGATTTAATCTACAGGAGGCTGTCAGCTCGTCGGCGAATTAAGAGACCTTGGTATTTGGAGTTTACCCGTGACATTCGAAAGGAAATTTTCTTAGCTCTTAAAAGGGCCTTTTCAACCACAACAAATCACGACCCGAGGGTAAATGTATGCATGGAAGGAAATGGTAAGGGCTTCTCAATTAGTATTGCATATTTTTTGTCTGTTCTTTACATGTTTCGAATTTTGACAGGAAAGACAATTAAACAGTGCCTTGTCATTACGGTTTCTGTAACATACGTGTTTTCTTTGCATGACTAAGTTTGTTCTGTGCACTTTGCCCTCACTTAACCAATCAGTTTGGATCAGAGCGCAGGACGTTGACCTCACCCGACTGAAGCAAAATTATTCTCTAAATTGACTGTTTCACAAGTGCATATCCTCATGGTAAACTTTGTTTGTACCAAAACTTAACTAAAAAGCGCTGTTGATTTTACCAGCCGAAATTGACTATTCGAAGGAAAACGCCGTCAGCGACCCTGAATTAGACTACGTTTATGGAAAGGCTTGTAATGTCAATGGTTGTATAAACGAAGAAGGCAGTGTAGATTCTCTTTTGTCTTCACTTGATTTATTCAAGTCTTTTTCTTCGTATTGTAGGGCTCTACTAGTTTTCTACGTCGTAATTTATGAGAACCATTAATTGAAGAACTCTTACTGGAATTTGTTCCGCAGACTTTCAAATGCTATTTTAAAAATTTTCTGTTTAAAGCCAACCAGTAATTTGTAGAAATACTACTGACAACCTTATATCTTCAAGTCCCGCAGTATTTATAACATAGCCGCAAAGTTGTATGATCGACCAAGAAACGTTACGACCAAATATACTCATATGTAAATAGGTCGCAACTGTACGCCGCCAAACCGACACTTATTTCTCTTTCGATTTAGATAAAAGTCGAAGATTAATCCTTTAGAATTACATGATAACAAAATTGTTACACTTAAAGAGTTTTTCGAAGGTTTGAAAATCAGCAGTGCGACAAACATGCTATGCAATAGTGTCGAAAATATGACCGCGTAGCATTCATGTCTGCGGACCGCTTAGGGAACACATCCCTTTCGCTTATCCAACGAATTTCACTGCAAACTTTGAAAAAAAATTTACACTAGTTATTTGGAGTTACGACTTAAAACGTGTGAAATCGGTAATTGTATGAAATGTGTCCTTCCCAATTCCGCCTTGCTTCCCGCAGCTTCAAAAATAAAAGTCTAAACAATTCTACGATTTTCAATCGATCGAATCCAGTGTTTTGGAGGTCATCAAGTCTCGAAAACTGCAGCACTTACATCGCTTGTATAAACATGAAGCATTCCAGAAAGTAAAACACAAACTGGATTTAATAGAACAAACAACCATACCTTGACAAAACACATTCTCGCGATAGAAAAATGTAAACGGGCTATAAACACGGAAGCCGGTCGTTTCGCCTACAGGATAATTCGCCTACAAGTCGATTCGCCTACACTTAAGACGATTCGCCTACACGTTCTGAGATGTTTCGCCTACACTGAAGTCGATTCGCCTACACGATCTGAGATGTTTCACCTACATCGAAGCTTACTTTTAAAATAGAACAGAAGAATAAAGTGTACTTTAACTCAATGGTATATGTGTGTTATCGGATTAATCTTCTCCGAAGCGGACAAGATATATAACTTGTCCACATCAACCATGTCTTGTCCGTCTCAGCCATGTCCTCAGAGGGTATTTGAACTAAATGTTTGTCATTATTACGCTTACATTTGTCTTTTTGTTAGATTTGGTGAATTTTTCTTTTTTTCAAATTCTTACGCTATTCTTTGTTGTTCAAATCAATTTTGCAATTTTTCTGCCCATTTCGTAAGAAATATATGTGATGTATGACCTGTCACTAAAATTAACATTTTCGGATTCGTTGTACCCCATATAATAACCTAACTTGAACTCGTAAACTCAATATTAGCGATCAATGGTAAAACAAGACGGTGTAAGAGAGCATGAAAGACGCAAGATGAGATGCAGTGTGGTGATTGAATACAAATAATGTAGTAACAAATTGTGTGTTTAATCAATAATCAACTGGTTCTGGAACCTGTCCAATACGAGTGGTAGCAGTTACTGTCCAAAATAGTAACTCTGTCGTTAACTCGTGTTAGCACAGTTCCTGCCTTTTCGTCCGTGTCGTGACTAAGTTAGCGACAGGCTACGTGCCGTAGCTCAGCGCTCCTGTTCAATGCGTGTAGGCTGCAAGTGTCCCAGTGTGCCTATCAAATCGTGATTTGACTGGTCTTAGGAA
The DNA here is from genome assembly GCF_964199315.1 of Orbicella franksi. Lineage (NCBI taxonomy): Eukaryota > Metazoa > Cnidaria > Anthozoa > Scleractinia > Merulinidae > Orbicella > Orbicella franksi. The sequence continues at coordinate 23,267,535 of NC_138152.1, read as the reverse complement.
ACCTAATTTACTAGAACGGATAACAGAATTGTCCACACTTTTTACCCAGGCAGTGAGGCCTGGGTTTAAATTTCGGCTCCTTTTTTTTTTTTTTTCCACGTTCAGTCACAAATCGCCGTCTGGTATCTAAAGCGCATGCGCCACCTGTGCATGCGTACAGCACATGGAATTTACAGAGGTTGTCGTCGAGAAAAGTTAGCACGGATTCCATGATTTCTGGGGCGATGAAATCACATACAAACGAACAAACCGTTCAAGGTAGACAACCACTAAAGGACGTTAAGCGTTTTCAGAACGGGTCGCTGCAAGCCTCACGAGAGATCAATTTACGAGCGAACAAATTATTAACATTTTGAGTGAATCATGAATCAAGTTATACCAAGGGAGCCATCAACCGCGGCTATCAACTCTTCAACTTGGTAAAAAGCATCTACAGAAGCGTCTTCGTAATTTTAGACGTGATCGTGAACCAAGCAGAATCCCAGTACGAGCTCAAGAACGTCTGAGCAACAAGAGCAGAAAGGTTAGAGAATTTGTTTACGAATTCATCTGTTCGAGTACACCTAGGTAAAATGCTCTGAGAAACTTCGTAAAGTATAATAAAGATAAAATCTCGAACTAAACGATATTCTCTCGTTATTTGCTTGTAACAGAGTTGTGTCTTAACAAGAGTGAAACTCATGTAGCGAATTATTGGACATTTAAGCTGAAAGAAACTAATGTATGTTGACCCCAGCAAAAGGATTCTTGGCTTGCACTGTCACGCAATCCTGACGCAATAAAAAAAATTATTCGAAAACCATTTAGTGAATAAAATCAAGAAATTGTGATGTTATAGGAGATTAATAAAGACGAAACTCCTCGAATTTTTAAGTCTGTGCGTTTTCCCAAGCTCAGATATTCGTCGAAATATTTTGCACAAATTTACAGAGACCAGTGTGGAACCGCCTTGTCGGTGTACCTCCGCAGTACGCCTACATTGCGGCCAGAAAATACTGTAAACATCCGGAACTTACTTTGGCTACCTAGGCGACTGATTATCTGTACTGAAGAAACAAGCATTTACATAGGCACTTTTCCTAATACTTTAACTTCTAAATGGGCTAAAAATCACGAGATAAGTATATGATTTCGACAACCGCGTTCGTAGGTCTATGTCACGCATCGCCATAACTATGAAATTCAAAATGTCTCGCTTGCTTGAGAAACGCAAATAACAACGACACAGGTTAAGGAAAATAGACTGAAACGTTTATAGGTTGATATAAAGACCTTGACTTATTTCACACCCTAAAGACTTGCAAACGAGTAATAAGTTATTAATCGATTCCAAGAAATCATATCAAAAGTACAACTTCAAATGCAGAACATTTAGCTCGATTGCAATATAGCTATTGCTTCTCAGTACAACGACTGCCACGTAGGGGCCAAACCACCCCCCAAATGTTTCGTCAGTACTTGGGTATTTCACATTATTTCGCATTACTTAAAAAGTATTGACTCTTTCTACACTAAACTTGGCAGATGAGCAGGAGACCTATTGGCAATTGTATTTAGGTGAAAAATGTCAGTAAATATCAAAGTTGTGACGTCACAGTGATGACGTCATGTTTTTTTTGCCACTTTTGAAGTTTTTAATATGCGTATTTTTTACAATGTGTTTGAAAGAGCACATAAAAGGGAGTGGAAACCTGAAAAAAATTTGTCCATATCACAAAAATTAAATGAAATATGGCATTTTTAAACATGAAAAATAACTCTGCAAAATATGGGGTCCCCCCTTTGAGAAAAATCCCCAAATTGGAGCCGTAACTTTGCTCCAGCAAATGCAGCTATGCTGCACATGTGATGTGCCAGATGACTAAAGCAAAAATAAAGAAGAAAATCGGAATAAAAAATTATCCCTCTAGTGTTATTGCGTTAAAATTAGTTTCGTTACGTCATAACCTGTGACGTCACCCGTTTTGCTACTGTTAATACCATCCTAACAAAGCCGAAAATCAAATTTCTAAAACCACACGATTTTTGACAACATCAAGCTTTCTATTTTTCTAGATTATTAGCCTTCCTAGAATAAAAGTGAAAAAAATAAACCAGAGAGACTGACTTAAGAAGGACAGTATGGTTAAGCAAATTCCGGGAGAGATACAAAAAAATATTTAACTTATCATATCTCAAAAAATAATCATCATAGCAAAACACGGTTTCCGACATTTTATTCCTTAAGTCAAGGCCTTTTCAATGACATAATCTTTTTATCAGATTTTACAAAAAATTATAGCACGTTTGGGTGACGTCATCAATTATGACGTCATAATCTGACATTTTGTCACAACTTCCAAATTAAAATAAACTGGAGAACAAAGAAAGCTCATCTCCCAAACTTGGTTGAGAAATATATAAACCAAGCAAATATAGCCTTCATGAAACATTAGGGGGGTGGTTTGGCCCCTACGTGCCTGGGTACACGTAGCAAAGCGTCTAGTTTTTATTTAAAAAACTTTTGAAAATTATGACTAGTTTATTTTATTTAAATCTCAACTTATCATGTAAATAGAGGCGCGGAGGCCTCATGATTAGTGCGCTCGTCCCCGGATCGAGTGGGCCTAGTTCGAGCCCTAGCCGGGGACACTGTGTTGTTTTTTTGGGCAAGACACTTAACTCTCACATTGCCTCTCTCCACCCAGGAATATAAATGGGTACCGGCGAATTGTTGGAAAAGCTGCCAAATTGCGGGGGAGTGACCTGCGATGGACTAGCTTCCCGTCCAGGAAGAGTAGAAATACTCCTAGCCGCTTCATGTTATAGAAACCGTGGTAAAGTCCGGCAGCTATAAGCCAGTCAGCTCCAAGGCTTCACTTATCATATAGGCACACATCATATACATCTCTTGCAAAGATATTGAAAATATACCACGGTTTCTACTGGAATATATTCACCTAAAGATATTACTCTTTACTTGTCTTTTACTTCCTTCAATGTCTAAAGGACAAATGGGCAAATTTTATTTAAAATATGACTTTTGTCTTGCTAATTAAGGTACTCCTATAGACGAAAATGGCGTTAATTGAAGCGTTGAAGTTTCGTATCTCAGTTAAGTGTCATTGTCAGAGAAAACTGGGCAGCAGGAAAAGATTGAGGTCGGCTGTTTACCTTCATCTTAATTTTCACAGTTTAAAAGCTATCCGAAAAAATTAACAACCATGGCATTTGCCGAGGAAGGTGTTCGTTTTTCTTCGAGATATCACGACATCATAATTTTGGCCTGGCAAGCGGTCTAAAATGGCCGAAATTTCCTGCAACTTTAGGTGAGGCTAAGAGATGCTTATTACAAATTCCAGAAAGTCTTATTTTTTGCGATGTTTGTCCCCTTATTGGTTGACTGAGATATGTTTGAGGCCTTTCGCTTTAATTCTACGGTTTTCTTGAGGTGCCATATATCGCCGCTGAATCGTTCCGTGGGCGTGACTCAAATTTTAGCCATTTTCCGAAATTCCTGAAAGTCATTTTTTTGCGATAATATTTGTCCCGTTATTGGTTGACTGAGATATATTTGAGGTCTTTCGCTTTAATTCTACGGTTTTCTTAAGGTGCCATATATCGCCGCTGAATCGTTAATGGCGTGACTTTAGCCATTCTCAGCGACTCGTTTTTCAAAAGTGCGGTATTTTATTCCTACAGAAAAGATATTTTTTTTTGACAGTCTTTTGCACTGCCATCACTATGCAGTTTAGTTAAAATTGTTAAAAATTTGAGGTAAATCGGAGTAACTGGTCTTGCAAAGTCCCAAAAAAAATCATTAGCGAGAATCATTTCCCGCGAAAATTTTTTAGCGAAGAATATCACTTTATTCCCACTTTCTGCTATTGTTACCCTTGATTTACTGAAAGATCCGTTAAAATAGTTAGTTGGACAGCAGAATAGCATATTTTAGCTGTGACATCGTTTTCTTACTACATAAAAATTTCGAACTCGCCAAATCCTTACCATTATCTGGGCTAAACTTTTCCCTCAAAAATTCTAGTTTTTAACGTCACGCTACGCGGAAAAACAAAGTGGATCCTTAGTTCGCTGGTAATTTTTGCTATCAAGTAGAACAAGAAGTTTAACGCTAAAAATTTGTAAAACACATGTAAAAAACGAACAAGGTTTCGGCGCTACGTTATTCCATTATTAAGGTAAAAAGTGAAAAAGTATAACGTGTACTATGCGTATATAAAATATAATCAATACATAAAATATTTGCGGGTTCTATGCGTATAATTTCCAAGGTAGGAAAAACAATACAAAAAAAGTGTACGAAAGTGTTAAGTAAACAGTTTGGCGCGAATGGAGTCGGTTTGCGTGTTGAGAGAACGCTTGATGTCGATCCTTTATGTATAGCATCTCGTAGACTTAGCAATCGAACTTGCTGTTACATTTCCTCAGAACTTTGAAAAGGTGGTCAGCGTTTGTTCTGTTGTTCCCATGCTGTGTTTCAAAGTGTTTTCCGATGGCTGAATAACGTGTTCATTTATGCGTTGATTTAAGTGTTGGGCAGAGAACGAGAGTTCAAAGTGTTCATTCTGAGGAAAAATAATAAAAACACTTATTTTTTTCTCAAGCGTCTGAGCGGGCCGGAATCCTAAATCCTCGAATTTGATTGGCGAATCATACGCACGTGACCGGTCCAGGTTTTCACGGTACGGCCCGCGGGCCGGATTTTTTCCTCGCTGCTTAAGTTTCGCTCCTAAATGTTAGCGGTAATTGTCAATCTTTTGCCTTTTTTTACACATCTATCGACGATTAGTCAACGCAAGTTTATCTCTGTTCACTTTGAAATGGCAAGGAAAGCCACTGTAAGTAAATCTGTAAAACCAATTTACTGCAGGAAAAAAAAAATTAACATCTTATTTACCGGCTTAGGGTCGGCAAATAACATATATCTCTTTCTGAACAAATATCGTTCCTCTTTCAAAGGTAACATTTTATTATTTTTTCCCAAAAGGGTGCGGTAACGAATCCTGCAATCTGATTGGTTCTTAGCGCAGTCCGCATTTTCCTATCTCTGACCACGGTCACGATGACGCTGGGAAATGGCGCGGGCGACGTCGACGTGTTGGTCAATTTTCGTGTATGAACCGGCGGTAATGGTCCACCTTTGCCCTTTTCACGCTTCCACCGACGATTACTTAACATAAGTTTATCTCTATTCATTTTTAAATGGCAAGGAAGGTCACTCTAAGTAAAATCGGTTAAGTATTTTAAAGTTTTGAGAATTTTTCTGGTTGTTTGTAGCTCGGCGCTGTAATGGCGCGCAATCCTGTGTCTCCTGTGTTTCTCTTGCCCCACAACTTTAAGCAAAACAAAAGTCATTTACAGTCGAGTTTACCTCTCTGATGGTTGCTGTATTTAAGATAATTTCTGTGGAATACACTTAACGGATTTCCTCGCTTTCTGCCACTCAATTTACGGTAGAAAAGTCTGATTTCGAGTGATTCCGAAAGACTGAAAGAAATTGTTTTAGTAGTAAAACTTCAAACTTTGTACGAAATTTCATACCGGGGAAAAAAAAAATTGGACAACTTAACTGGTGAACTAGATGCATCTAACATAAAGTAGTTCGAAATAAACCTGTTCCATGATACATCTTTCTTTCTCTAGTATCTGAGTTCCTCGCTCGTTCGCTCGTTAGATTTTTTACGATGGTTTGTAGAGGGCACGTGAGCCAATGACAAAGTTGCGTAAACAAATCCATTTGCAAGCCAATTTACCGCAGGAAAAAAAAAAAAAAAGAAATATTATATTTGCCGGCTTAGAGTCGGTCTGTATAGTGAAAAACTGTGACCTCGGTCTTGAAAATGCCGCCCTCGGTTGGCCTCGGGCAGCATTTTCAAGACCTCGGTCACAGTTTTCACTATACGAACCTCCAAGCCGGCAAACAACATACATTTATTTCGTTCTATTCTTGACATTCAGGTCATTTGAACCATCTTGTTTATGTAGACCTTCTTGAGTTACCATCCATTTATCTTACAAGGAGACAACTACATTTTGGCAGCGTTAAATACATTTTCCGCTGGCGTCACATTCCGCACTGAGTTTTCTGTGTTAGGTGTACATGTCGGAGAACGCTCATTGCGAGGTCGTGATGGGTCGTTTCTTTCTATATACTTTACGGCAGTTTCGTTGGATTTCATTGAATTTGGATTTCATCCATTGAATGAATTACATACTCGTTATTTAAATGCATGTCGGTTGAAACACAATACAATTCTATGATTTGATTCACTTCCCATGGAAATAAATAGTAAACAAACTCTCGAAAACAAATGTTATCCCAAAGGTTATTTACATGGCAAGTCGCAACATAAAAAAATTACATGATAAACATTCCTATCAATGTTTTGGATGACACTTTCTAAAACATTAAAAACCGTCACAATGTTATCCGTACTGATGTGGTAGGGAAAATGAAACTGAAACAAAGCAAGAAAAAGCTACATTAACATAATTCTTTCTAACCTGTAATCATAAATGTCGCGCTGGTGACACACTATAAAAATACTGCAATAATTTTGAATTTCCTTGGGTAAAACATAGTCCAGAAATATGCGAAAATAGACTCGATTAAGTTCTGTATCAGCGTCACAAATTGCTAATCTTATCATAACATTAATTTGAACGAATGGTGAATGGATCAGACCATATAAGATTCTCTCCATCAGAAATCGAACATGTTCTGTAGGAAGCGGGTAGCCAAATTCTAACTGAAGAGAAAAAAATCGTACGATTAATGTTTGGCATTCGTAAGCACGCAGCAGCAATGTGTATGTGGAATCCTTTAGACTTTGTGCCACGCGCACAAAACTAGCGTCGGTTTATCGCTCACTCACTGGACGCACGTGATAGTCAAGTCAACCTTAAAACTGACATGTATATATATATATATATATATAAAGTCAAACTTACCGCGTTAATTCGTCGTTCGAGTCCTTCCCTATCTTGTATCACTTCTTGAAGAGCGTTTATTTCTCGCTGTCGCGGTGAAACCTCTCTGTTACGAGGTTCATTAAGTTCCACAGGTGGGAGTTCGTCACCTAGTTTTCTTCTGCAGTGGGGACACAGAGGCGAGTTTCTTTCCCATTCTCTTTGACAACTGCGGTGGGCGAACTTCTTGCAGCATGGGAAGCGTAGGACATTTCCTCCGATAATATTGAAACCATGGTTCTCATCGGTCAAACAGAATACACAGTGTTTGTCGCGGGCAGTTTCCGGCACTATTTCTGCATCCAAACCACGTAGCCTTCGGGATTGACGTTGCGCCATGTTTTTGCAATGAAAACTGTAAAATACTCTGGACTCGATTTCACTCGATTTGCGTGAAGTAATATTAGCTAGCGCGACGCTTATTTCAAAGTGACGGATTTTTTTTTTTTTTCAAAAGGACGGGTTTTTCAAAGGCACGGTATTTCAAAGACTACCCCACCGTTCATACCGCCATAATGCACTAATCGGATTGGTTCGACAGAGCGTCGCACTATTCTGATTGGCTCGCTAAACATAGATGGTACATGTCACTCAACTTGGGTGTGCTCATAAAAGATCAGGCATAGTAGAGAAAAAATATTCTCATTCTCACTCGTGGAAAAATGGCGGTCAGTTTTGAAAACGATTATGTCATCCTATCTCACGACCATGCTGAGCACATAAATGAAAGGCACGTGGATTTGGATAAGGAACTCAATGTATCCAAATTCCTGCGGACGTTTAATTTAACGTCAACTGTGGCCTTTCTGGAAAGGAAAACTTTCGTCGATAGTGACGATTATGAAATCGTCGAAGAAGGTTACAAGACGGGACATGGCCACTATTACATGTACGTATTCAAAATGAAGAAAGTCATCGGAGTCTGTCCGTGGGGTTATCCCACGGACGAGATTTGCGTTTATTTTTCATGGAAGGAATCGTACGGCGACAAATTCCGCGTCATTACGGCGTATCCGTTCTCCAGAACTTATCACGTCTTCTTGAAGCAGAGAAAGCAAGGTATGGCCACCTTTTAAAATCCTACAGACTTAATGTAGGTAAGAACCAAACGGCTCTTTTAGGAGCCACCACATTAATAAAAGCCAATGGTCCAACATGCTTTCCCCAGTTCTTTTAATTTTGTGCTCGAGCACGTGGAGACGCGCACTTATTATTCACAAAATCGATTAACGATTATCAAAACTGCAGCGTCATAAAATTCAGTTTGACAGCGTCCTCAAAACCAGCAATGAATTTGATTGATGAACCACTCTTGGCGGCTGTCCGTTCTATCGAGAACGCGGACTAAGACAACGATTCTCAAGAGGTAATAAATATAACTTGAAATTGGAGTACATGTCGGGCGAATACCAATCCGTACCGTTATTTTGAAATGGGTCGTTGAAATTGAATGGAAAAGATAACTTCATACTTTAACTTACATGATTTAATCAGACCTAAAATTTGAAGACGGCTAAGGACTTTGAAAAGAAATTATTTTGATTTTGAATTAGATCACTGAAATTGAATGGAAAGGATAAGCCTTTGTGCTTTTCAATACCACTACATGTTTTAATCACAACCTGGAGTTTCAAGGAGGGTATGAGCATTCAATAGAAGTTCTTTTGATTTTGAATAGTCACTGATAATGAATGGAAACGATAATGAACCTTTGTGTTTTTTATATCAATACGTGATTCAATCAGACCTGGAGGTTGTAGGCGGTTACGGTTTTTGAAAAGAAGTTCTTTTGATTTTGAATAGCTCGCTGTAATCCTTTATATCGGGCCTTGAATTTGAAGGCGGTTACGGTTTTTGAAAAGATGTTCTTTTGATTTTGAATAGCTCGCTGTAATCCTTTATATCAGGTCTGGAATTTGAAGGCGGTTACGGTTTTTGAAAAGAGGTTCTTTTGATTTTGAATAGCTCGCTGTAATCCTTTATATCAGGTCTGGAATTCGAAGGCGGTTACGGTTTTTGAAATGAAGTTCTTTTGATTTTGAATGGCTCGATGACGGACTTGGAGACGTTCTACCAGTATAACACAAGTAACACTGGACGAATTTAGGATAAGCAAAGCTATAGCGTTCGTCCGATCGTATTTTATAAACCTTAAAGTTACGATGGAACCGTTACTCCTAAATTTAAGTTTAGCGCGCGATGCAAATAATTTGTCCCATTGGCCGGGGGGATAACGGAATTTGCATACGAGTTGAAAACTCAACGCAAGAATGTGACAATGGACTATTATCTTAAACGTTGAATGATTAGACTCTGTTAGCTTAACTGAATAGGCTATTATCTTTTAAGGCGAATTGAGCGGACGCTAAAAGACTAATGAAGGCATTTGTTTTCATGCGAGTTGTGTAGTTGTTATTCATTTACAGGAAAATTAAATTAACAAACTAAGTAAACTTTTCGGGTACGTAGATAGTCACAGCAAAAAAATGGGCGTTAGAGAGCGTCACTACACCTCCAACATTCGTCAGGTGGGACAATTTATACCTCAACAAGACTTGGCAGCAGCAATTGCTGATGGATTACATAGAACAATCCAAAATTTGATTCTCCGAGACAGGATACCAGCCGCTGACCGTGTCTACTTCAATTTAGCCAGCAATCGCTTAGTCAACAGCTATGCTTATCGAGGGTTACCGGCGGGGGAATGGTTAAATGGTAGCGATTGTGTCGACAGTCTGCTGCAGCAAATGTCACAGGTGTTAAACTCAAACGAGAACTTTGAAATGAATGATTCGTTTCAATTATCTTTTACACACGTTCGTACATCTCCTCGCGGTAGCGGTCAGAAACGAAAATTGAAACCTGGACATTCTAATCCAGAAACTTTCAAACGTTTGAAAGGTTCTATCATCAGTATCGATAACAAAAATGAACTATGCTACGCCAGCGCCATTGTGACAGCTAAAGCTAGAGTGGATGATCACCCTAAATGGAACAGCTTCAGAAGAGGTTTCTCTATCCAGAGAGATGAAGCAATCACGCTGCATATAGAAGCTAATGTAGAAATGAGAAAATGCGGTTACGAGGAACTCACTAGATTTGCATTGACGCCGTCCTTGAACAGTTATCAGCTCTTACTTGTGGACCCTACCCGAGGTTATAGCGTGACTTCTTTTGGAAAGCCTCAGGAAAAACAATTGGTACTGTTGTATGATAATGAACACTACAATGTGATCAATACGTTACCTGGGTTCTTTGGTAACAGTTATTTCTGCGCAAGGTGTCTCAAACCCTACAATAACGAAGGTCAACACGCCTGTGAAAACAACCCTGATCATTGTTCTTCCTGCTTACAAAAGGGATGTGAGGACTTTACAGAGGCCAGGTGTCGTAATCAACCACCAGCTACACCCTGCGGATCCTGTAAGCGGATGTTTTATGGTGATGTTTGTTTTCAAAATCATCTGCCGAAATCCTACAAGGGAGAAACCGCTGACTCCAAAAACATCAGTGCTTGCAGTCAACGCCGCAAATGTCGTAGCTGTAAAAAGTTGTTGGTGGGTCTCAAGAAGCAACAAAAACATGAATGCGGTTACATAGACTGTCCCTCTTGCCACGAGTACATAGAGGCCGCAAGCCACCGAAGAGAAGAGCTAACCGAAGAGAAAAAAGAAAAAAAGAAGAAGAGAAAGAAAAAGAAAAAACGCAAGCGAATAACCGAAGCCGAAGCAGAGGATAATGGTAATGATGATGATGATGATGATGATGATGAAAAGCCTCCCATTCTCGTTTTCTTCGATATTGAGGCGATGCAAGATACTGGCAAACACATCGCTAATCTTTTAATAGCGGAAACTGAGGATGATAATTGTCCACTCCTCTTCAAAGGTGAAGATTGCATTCGCGATTTCCTGGAATGGCTGGATACGTTAACTGAAGAAGACACGCGCAATGTAACTGTTTTGGTCCATAACTTTTCTGGCTACGACTCCTATTTCGTCGTGGAGGAATATCATCGCCAACACAGGGTCCTCAATCAAATCAGAAATGGAGCTAAACTTCTCCAATTAACCTTTGACAATATTAACTTTATTGACTCTCTGTCATTTTTTCAAATGCCGCTTTCTGCATACCAAAGACATTCGGATTGACAGAGTTAAAGAAGGGCTATTTTCCTCACCTGTTTAACACGCCTGAAAATCAAGACTACGTGGGACCAATTCCCGAGAAAGAATTTTACATGCCTGAATCAATGTCTGTCAACGGCCGTAAAGACTTCGAGAAATGGCATGATAAAGAAAGAGCTGAGAATGTAGTGTTCGATATCCAGAAAGAATTGCTGGAATATTGCGAGTCGGACGTGAAATTACTGAAGGAGGGATGCCTTACTTTCAAACGGCTTTTTGAAAAAGAGACAAAGTTTGACCCCTTCAGTCATATTACCATTGCTTCGGCATGCAATCGAGACCTGCGACAAAACCGAATGGAAGCCAACACAATTGCTTCCGAGCCTCTCCACTGTTGGCGACTAAAAACAAATCAGTCGAAAGTTGCCATGGAATATCTACTGTGGCAACAAAGTCAGATCAGTGGGAGAATTCAACATGTTGGAAATGATGGGGAATACCGTATCCCCAACAGTCGCTACACCGTGGACGGCTACGATGCAACTACGAACACCGTCTACGAATTTTAAGGTTGCTTTTGGCATGGCTGTCGTAAATGCTATCCCAACAGATCCGAAACACACCTTAGATTAGAGCACCGCTGCACTGCCGACGTGTATCTCTGCACTCAGGAAAACTACAATTCTTGCGTGACAAAGGTTACAACGTCATCGAAATGTGGGAGTGTGATTGGCGGAAAATGAAAGAAGAAAGGCAGGACGTCAGGAACTTTGTAGCCAGCCTCGATTTGGTGGAGCCACTAAATCCCCGTGATGCCTTCTGCGGCGGACGAACAAACGCTGTCAAACTCTATCATCTGGCTGACGTCGCCTCAGGAGAGAAGATTCATTACTATGATTTTAGATCTCTCTATCCGTTCATTAATAAGAATGCTGAGTATCCTGTTGGCCACCCTGAAATTATATTACAGCCGGAAGACACAGACATCCAAAATTACTTCGGGATTGCCAAGGTCACAATCTTACCTCCAGAAAAACTATTTCATCCAGTACTTCCGCTGCGTGAAAATGGTAAACTAACATTCCCGCTATGTAGAGCCTGTGTACAAGAAGAGATGGAAAAACCAGTGCTACAACGGTCCTGGGTTTGCAGTCACAGCGACAGTGAAAGACAAATTACAGGTACATGGTGTACCTCCGAACTGAACAAAGCCGTTGAAAAGGACTACAAAATAACTTACATTCACGAAGTGTGGCATTTTTCTGAAACGAGGAAAGGTCTCTTTAAAGACTATGTGAATACATGGTTAAAGATTAAAGAGGAGGCAAGCGGCTGGCCAGCTCATGTAGGCGATGATCCCGTCAAACAGCAAGAACATCTGAGATCCTACAAAGCGAAAGAGGGCATCGAACTCAACCGCAACAACATTGAAAAGAATCCCGGCAAACGTAGCCTTGCAAAAATGATGTTAAATTCCATGTGGGGGAAGTTTGGCCAGCGCACCAACAAAACTCAAATCAAAGAGTTCGGAGATCCTATGAGGTTCAGTGCATTCCATGAAAGTGATGCAAATGACATTTGCTACGTGAGTGTTTTGTCTGAAGACATCGTTAAAATTCACTATAAACTGAAATCGAATGACGAACCTGTCTCACCAAACCTCAACATTTTCATCGCTTGTTTCACGACATGTTGGGCTCGACTTCGTTTGTATGTAGCTCTGGACATGCTACAAGAACGAGTACAGTACAAAGACACCGACAGCGTTATTTTTTCCAGTTTACCTTATGAAAACAATCCGCCCCTCGACGACTTTCTCGGTGATTTCAAGGACGAGTTGGGAGAAGACGACTTCATCACTGAATTTGCGTCCGCGGGACCGAAAAATTATGGTTACCTCACGAAGAAAGAAAAAGAAGAATGCAAAGTGAGGGGAATCTCTTTAAACAGTGAAGGTAGCAAGCAGTTAAATTATCAAGTGTTGCGGTAAAATGTTTTAGACGAAATTCAACGCTCTCTCGAGAAAACGCGACAAACTGATATTTACAAGCCTTATCACATCGTCCGAAACTCCAAAGAGTACTCACTGACCACAGTCTCTCAGACGAAAAAGTACCAGCTTGTGTACGAAAAACGAGTGATAGATCCCTACACCTTCAAAACATATCCCTATGGCTATGAAAGAATAACAAATGAGGACGTGGACATGATTGAACTGTTGTGCCATTTGTAAACACTTTTGTAAATAGTTTCATTCATAAGTTGAGCGCAATCCACTAGGGAGTTGCACACGGCTCTGTCCTGTAATTTTAGGGAAACATTTGATATTAAAGTTAATGGTTAACTTTAAAATTGCGTGATTTCTTTGTTTATGTTAGAAACCAGGCTTTTTACTCGGTCAACTCGGAAACGAAATTAATGACTTCAAAGGGGGCAGGGCTTCTGGTTACCATGGATACGTCAAACTCGAGAAAACAATAGAACTCCTTTTCATAACAATACTTTTTCATTTGCATCACAATACCTGTCAAATCCGTACTGGACTAGCCCATACCACTACTCGTAATGAAGGACAGAAAATGGTCCAACTGCTGCCGCTCAACTCTTACTCTCACTAATGGTTGGTAGGTCACGGAAGCGCCGCGCCCAAACTGCAGGCTATGAACGTTGGCTATGGTGTAGTGATATCTCGACAAACCTGGTATAAACACTGAGATGGCCTTTTAGCTGGCAAGACCTGCCATGATGGACAGAATCTGTCTTCTCGTGTCCCAGCCATTTGCATTGCCGTAAGCCTCTGCCAAAGCCTCGAGGTAGTCTTTTGACGGCTGCGATAAGTCTTCTAGACCAAGGGCCTTCTTCATGGCAACAGACGAGACAGTGGCCTGCCAAAGAGAACCTGCGTCTTCCGGGCTGATTGTGCGGAGGTCTGAGGACACGATCTCTGCCGTTCTTTTGGTGTATCGTTGCTTGATTCTGTCAGAGACTTGTTCCCACTCAAGCCAGGGTTGAACTATCGGAGCGATACCGTCGGAGAGTAAATACTCATTCAACCTTTCTCGAGACACCGCCGACGTTGCCTTCAAAGCTTGCGTTTCCTCGCTCGTGCTTGAAACGATGCTATCTGTATCTGGACTAAGGAAAGTCTTATCGTCAATTGCAAGCCTTGATAATTGTGCCGCCAGATCTTCAGATGAAACATCGCTGTCCGAGGGATCCTTTTCCACCAATGTCTGCTGTAAGTAAAAATAATTTCAATAGTAACTAAAAAGCGTGTTTATTTTATTTTTCGTATGTGGGTGTATGTTCTGAAGTGTGTGCGATGGTGTTGGGGTGGGTTTTGGGCTGGCATGATTAAATTAACACCCGGCGCAAAATTAGTCAGCTTCTCACCGTGGATTGTTCTTGAGATGACTCAGCATGTAGTACAGGTTGTTCAGCCGCAGGCGCAGCCAAAGGTGTTCCACAGAGATCGAGACCTGGTAGACATTCTAGGCTATATGCAACTGATAAAAATGAAAAAAATCACGCGATCCAACTGGAATGAGAATCTCGGTTTCCTCGAAAATTACTGCTGATTGGTGGCTATTCACTCGGTAGCTTCCTTTAGCTTTAGCATTCACTGATTTGTGGGCGGCCATCTCTGCAGGGACTGTGCAGGCAGATTTTCCTGTCGTCCAACGGATACCATAAACGGCTCTGTGGTGCGGACAAATATTAAGCAACTCGTGCTCTTCTTCCACTTTAATCACACCTAAAACATTGACAACTTTTAGCTAAACATCTCATCTGTATGTGGGCACTACCGGTTCAAAAATAGCATAAATGACACCACTCACCAGCTCTCGCCAACAGTAACTTCATCTCTGTATTAATACCCTCATCCCCGTTTAGTTTGAAGCTTGCCAAATGAATGCTGACATCTCTTGTGCAGTCCTTTAGGCTAACGCACTCGAGGTGTCCTGGATAGTCGCTCGATTGTCCGCAAACGCTGGACCTACCTTGTGGCGTAATGTAGCTACAGAAAAATGCCATGTGAAAAATACAAACACTTAGGGGCACAAAATGGCACAGCTAAGCCAACAGCAGGACTGGTCTCATATGTTCCTGGTTTTCCAGTTCAACATGGCCAATAATTTTACCGCACTTTGGTGTGCACGTGACTTGGCTGTTGTGTTACTTTGTAAATAAACTGACCTTTCGGGAAGATTTCAAACACATCTGGTTCCTACAACGGATGCGTTAATGCTAGCTGAAAGCTGGAGCGATAGCAAGTAGATGGGAAAACGGGTTTTGGAGCGTATTTTGTGTTTATTTTAGAAATATATATATATATATATATATATATATATATGACTGTGCGTGGTTTGCGTGGGATCGGGAAGTTGTAGGTAAAAGGTGAAATTAGATCAAATTACAGTCCAGTCGGAAAATGAGAAATAACAAATAATTTTACACCATTGCGCGTAAACTAAGCGCTGTTAGACACTGATGAGATGTTATCTTTTACCAAATCTTGTTTGGAGAGTTCTGTACGGGTCCGCATATGATCCCAGGACCGGAAATGATCCCCAAATTGAACCACAAATGATCCCAGACCGGAGATGATCCCCATATTGGACCGCAAATGATCCCGATCAAAAAATAAGGAATGGCATGGATTTATATCGGAGAAAGGTGGGAACATATACAAAAATTATGACCTAAAAAACATGTTTTATCATTTTACAAAAAAAAAAAAAAAAATTCCACAGTTGCTGTTTTGTTCTTCGAACGGTTCAGATCGTTTTCACTGTCACGCAATAAAAAAAAAAAAAATAATAAATCGAAAACCAACCAATGGAAAAAGCTAAGACATTGCGACGTACGCTATAGAAGATAACTAATTAAGACACTTCTCCAAGTTTTAGGCCTGCGCGTTTCCCCAAACTTCAGAAATTCGTAGTAAATGTTTCCGAGAAATTTACAGAGCCCAGTAAGAAAACGTCATGTTGGTATACATCCGTGGTACACCAATATGGCAGCCGGAATATAGTGTAAACATCTAGAACTTACTTTGGGTTTCAAGGCGACTGATTATCAGCACTTTATTAAATCCATTTTGAAATCACTGGCTATCCTTGGAATCTGATTGACTCTCAATGGTGCGATTTATTCACGAATCGCACTATTTTTTGCTCTAAATCGCATCTTTTTCTCAGCCATTGAGAATGGGACAGTAAAACAAAACAACAAATCAGATTTCAATATTAGTTTAAAGTAAACAATAAAATTTCAGGAAAATGAAAGGCAAAAAGCCATTGTGTGGAGAATTTAGCAGCTAGTATTGCCAAAACTCTGTTGTTATTGTGTTTTTTTTTTTCCAAAAAACTTGACGGATGTAATTAATTACAGTTTCTAAATGACGATTATCAGCTCCTTCAGGCTGAACACCAACTTTAATGGAAGTTTCCAACTTTCAGTGTCCATTTTGGCGAATATTTTGGCGATTTTTCTTCAACATCTGCTCAAAATCCGTATGATACCCAGTCCAGTAAAACATAAACAAACGAAAACCACACAACAACAAATTCAGGGCCATCTCAAGAAGGTAGATGTTTCCAGGTTTCTGGTAGTTTCAAACGAAGCAACAAAAGAGCTCAACTCTGTCGCTGTGAATAAACATAGTCAAAATACGCCCCGCTCCACAAAACAGTGAATGAATGAACGTCTTACGAAGCTGGTGTTAGTCCCGCCATCTTGGAAATATCTTGAAACAAATGGCGCCGCAAGAACTTGACAAGGTCCTGAGTATTGAGTCCTTCGCCGAGGTCACAAAAAGAAACGGAGATGATAACGAGCTGGACTTCCTTAAAATCATGCCATTAAACGGTATGAAAGAAAAAAACCGTACCATCCACTGGGCATCGTGCACTCGAGGGAGTTTCACAACTCAAAAGAAATCCATCGCAGAATTACGCAGGATGCACCTTCAAATTCCTTCTCCAAAGACAATGAAAAGTCTCAGCCTCAACCACAGAAGAAAGAAAGACCTTCCATCATTGATTCAACTGACGAGAATTGAACTTTTATACCTGAAGCAGACTATTTTTGTTCTGACTTCAAAACCGCTTGTTTCTTTGTCATGCTCGGATGAGTTTTCGTCACATGACATCGTTTTGCATACTAAATGAGACGTAAAGGCGTTTCCGGTTCCGCTTTTTTTTTAACAAACCGGCTACTGGAACAATACACCAAAAGTCTAAAAATTAAGGCGATAAAATTGTGCGATTTCAAAATGGATCTAATAAAGTGGCAATTGAACTTCATGTCGTGCAATTTTGATCTGAAATCATACTTGTGATTTCAAATCGAACTCGCGCTGCGCGCTCGTTCGATTTTGAAATCACGCGTATGATTTCAGACCAAATTGCACTCCACTCAGTTCAATTACCATTATAAACAAACAAGGATTTACATAAGCACTTTTCCTGATGCTCTAACTTCCAAAAAGGCTCAAAATCATGAGATAAGTATATATATTTTAACAAACTCGATAGTAGGCTTGTGTCACGCAACCTCCATAACCCTGAAATTCAAAATGCTCTGGTTTCCAAACGAAGCACGCTAATTGTTAACAGATATAAATATACCGCTTCTTATGCCTGACCTATTGAATTAGAATTCTTAGAAAAACACATACTTGTAAACATTCTCGAAATCCCGGAGGCGATAGTATCAAACATCTATCAAACAGCTAACTTGTCAAAACTAACCGCAAGCCTTGGCCTTGCTTGGTCATGAAGCTGAACTTCATAACTATAGCTTGGGATTTTGGCTTCTTAGAATACTCAAGTAGTCATTTCGGAGGAATTAAAGCCAAAATACGACCAAGGAAAAAATAACAAAATAAATTTGTTCAAATTTCCAGTGCTATACAGTAGGTGTTTCACAGAGTGATGAAGCGACAGGCTTGTAGGTCTACTCAGGTGACAGCGTCTTCCTTAATAGTTGCTTCATGGTTAGATTTTAGTTTAGAACTTTAGACGAGTGGCGTTAGTGGCTGATAAAATGTGATTTATCTATAACACCGAAATATCAGTGTTTAAGAAAGGAGGATATGTAGCGTATGTTGCACTGATCATAATTTTACTGAGAATTGCAAAGAAATGCAAGCCAAGTCGCGTTTTGATGGTTGAGTGGTGATATTCATAACATCGTAGTTCCAAGAAAATGTAGTCGAAAATGCAAGTTGTAAGCCTCATTTTTTCTTGATTTTAATTGTAAGATGGCTTTAATAAAAACATCGGTATTCACGTACGCCAATTGCCTATCCACACCATCCCACCATCCATGCCATTCGGTATTTTTTAGTCGGGATCATTTGCGGTCCCTATTGGGGATCATTTGCGGTCCGGGATCATTTGCGGTCCAATTTGGGGATCATTTGCGGTCCGGGAACATTTGCGCTCTTGGGATCATTTGCGGTCCCTATCGGGGATCATTTCCGGTCCGGGATCATTTGCGGTCCAATTTGGGGATCATTTGCGGTCCGGGATCATTTGCGGTCCTGGGATCATTTGCGGACCCGTACGGTTCTGAAATGCATTCATAAAGTTGAAAATACATCCGAGAAAAGACGACCATTTCCGCAATGTTTACATAGCAAGTCGCCATGTCATTTTAAAACAGTTTCCCACAACAACTTATCTTGAAATCTCAAAGTAATAATCACACGATAAATATATATTTTAGCATTTTATTTCGTAAGTTGCTCAGAAATAACGATAATCCAGTCACTTAAATGTACAAAGCAGCGAACATTGAGGTTTCGGTCTTTCTTTACATCGAAAGGTAGACAAATATTTTGAAAGATGTGCTGAACATTGTTCGTGGATTCCAGGATTTTTCAAAGGGAACCAGTTCGAGTCCGACCTTGAGATTTGGCAGAATAACAGTTAAAAGACAAATCTTTTCAGCTGTAGAGTTAGATTCTTAAATAATTAGGTACCAGAGAGGGTTTTATCCAGTCAAAAATAGCCAATATTTCGCCTCTCGATAACCGGTCGCCGGAAATGTTTTTTGAATGGTTGAAACCTTAAAATAATAGAGCATTTGACATACCTTTTAACTTTAGCCGTAAAGAGGAATAGCTATTCTATATCTGAGGAAAATTTAACAGTACTTGATAGAATTTCAAGATTTTACGAACGCTTCGTCTTTTCGGGTTATTTGGGGCATTCCACTGGGCGGAAAACGCACTTTGACCGCATTTTCAAACTTTCGAATTTTTTTTTCAAAAACAAAAAAGCGCTGGAACTTGCAATTGTGATTTTTGAAAACAGGTCACCAAAGGGTATCTTGAGGCAAAATATGAGCACTGTGCCAAAATAGTCGCTGTCGCACGATTCTCAATGCTCTCAGGCAGGAGCTCTTAAAAAGGGACAATCGCCGAAATTGATGATCTTACTAAGAAACTATTAAGAAACAGTTTAATGTGTCAATTATATGGATATATAACTTGTCCATATAAATTATATGCCTTGTCCGTCTTTATCAGCAACGTGTCCAAAGGGTATTTTAACTAAGTGTTTGTGATTATTACGCGTACATTTGTCTTTGTGTCACATATTGTGTCGAATTTGTTAACAATTCTTATACTACTCTTTGATGCCCAAATCAACTTTGCACTTTTTCTGCGCATTTCGTAAGAAAGGTATGTGGTCACTTTTGCTTCATATGACCTGCCAATAAAATTAACATTTTCGGATTCGTTGTACCCTATATGATAACCTAGTTCAACTAGTAAACTCAATTTTAGCCATCAGTTGGTATAACAAGTCGGTGTAAGAGAGCATAAAAGTTGCAAGATCAAATGCAGCTGATTAGGTACAAACAATGCAATGTCACAAATTCGGTATCTAATCAATCACTCTGGGCACACACGCCAACAAAAATGCCGGGGTGATTGCATCTCGGATCAACGGACGCGCGCATAAAAATTGAAAACAAATTTCAAAACGGCGGCTTCTGTGCCATTTGAAGATGTTCTCGAAGAAATGACTCGTGTTGACACAGAAGACCTACAAGAATCCAGTGACGAGGTAAGTGACAAAACTGAGAAGTTATTGAGTCAGCTGTGAATTGTTTCATAGAATACAGTGACCTGGGGGAAAACTTCGCATTTCTTTGTTAAAAAAGAGGCAAAAAGATTAAGAGGTCTTAACGAACAACGTGCTCGAGAGAAAGATCGTTTTTCCATTTTCTCTGAATCATCATCACTCAGCACAGGAGCAGAGTTAAAAGACAAGACCTGTACATGGTTGCATCTAATCTACAGGAGGCTGTCAGCTCGTCGGCGAATTAAGAGACCTTGGTATTTGGAGTTTACCCGTGACATTCCGAAGGAAATTTTCTAAGCTCTTAGAAGGACCTTTTCAACCACAACAAATCATGACCTGAGAGGAAATGTATGTATGGAAGGAAATCGTAAGGGCTTCTCAGTCAGGATTGCATATTTTCCGTCTGTTCTTTACATGTTTCGAATTTTGACAGGAAGGACAATTGAACAGTGTTGTGTCATTACGGTTTCTGTTACACACATAAGTTTTCTTTGCATGACTAAGTTTGCTCTGTACACTTTGCTCTCACTTAACCAATCAGAGTAGATCAGAGCGCTGGACGTTGACTTCACCCGACTGAAACAAAATTATTCTTTAAATTTACTGTTTCACACCTGCACATCCTCATGGTAAACTTTGTTTGTACCACAACTTAACTAAAAAGCGCTGTTAATTTTAGCAGCCGAAATGGACTATTCGAAGCAAAACGGTGTCAGGAACCCTAAACTAGACAACGTTTATGGAAAGGCTTGTAATGTCAATGGTTTTGTAGACAAAGAAGGCAGTGTATATTCTCTCTTGTCTTCACTTGATTTATTCAAGTTTTTTTCTTCGAATTGTAGGGCTCTACTAGTTTTCTACGTCGTAATTTATGTCCAACCTTCACAGAAAATACACATTACAAAATTAAGAGAGCCAAAGAGTTTAGTTTCGCTAAATTGAATGCGAGAGATTAAAGAAATATATAGATAGTACACCTTGGAAAAACGATTATAGACTGCTTCGAAGACAAGAGTGGCAGTTTTATCATCAAGACAGAAACTTTAAAAGGAAGAAAACGTCGCTGACGTCCACCTTAGTGAAAATAAAGTTTGGATTCTCGCGTCTTTCTAGTGGTTCGTTAAAAAAGGTTAAAATTTATCTTCGAGTGCAGTGGATACAGAACTCCACGCCGTTACTTGTTCTGTGGCCGTTCAACAGGCGGACTTGTTACTTACCAAAGTATTCTTTTACTTCCTTTCTTAAATTGCGTGCAGCGGCATACCAGGTGAGTTTGGCCGAACCATGGTTCGTACGTACTTTTGCGAGAGGTAGTCCAGCCGAAATACCCATGGCGAGACCAAACCAGCCTGATATGACGCCAAAGCGTAGCAGAAAGGAACGATTAGGTATTTACCGTACCCAAATTCGGCCAAATGACCTGATATTGTAGCCATATCAGGCCAGTGACTTGATGTCTCAGGATATCAAGACAGTAGACACAGCTTCTGATTGGCTAGTTGGGAATTTAGTTACGGTAATCTAGAGTTACACGAAGAGATCTACTTACAGGAACCCAAGCTCGGTATTGTAGCGGAAAATATCCTCAGGTAAGTCTTTCAACTGATTGTCGGCGAAGCGCCTACCAACAAATAATCAAAATCAGTGTCAATTGCACGATAAAAGGGAAATTAAAGAGTGTGTGCTAGGAGGTTCCCTTCCTGATATAGGATACAACCTTACAAAAAACAAATTGAAAATTGTATTCAAAATATGACTTTCGTCTTGCCAATTACATATAACGTACTCCTATAGACGAAAATGGCGTTAGTTGAAAATATGAAGTTTCGTATCTCAGTTATGTGTCATTGTCAGAGAAAACCGGGCAGCAGGAAAAGATTGAGGTCGTCTGTTTATCTTCATCTTAATTTTCACAGTATAAAAGCTATCCGAAAAGATTAACAACCATGGCACTTAACGAGGTAGGTGTTCATTTTTCTTTGAGATATCACCACATCATGATTTTGGCCTCGCAAGCGGTCTAAAATGGCCGAAATTTCCGGCACTTTAGGTGAGGCTAAAAGATACTTCTTACAAATTCCAGAAAGACTTATTTTTTTGCGATAATATTTGTCCCCTTATTGGTTGACTGAGATATATTTGAGGTTTTTCGCTTTAATCCTACGCTTTTGTTGAGGTGCCATCTATCGCCGCTGAATCTTTAATGGACGTGACTCAATTTTAGCTATTTTTAGCGACTTGTTTTTTCAAAAGTGCGGTGTTTTATTTCTACAGGAAAGATATTTTTTTGGCAGTCTTTTACACTGCCATTACTATCCAGTTTAGTTAAAATTGTTAAAAATTTGAGGTAAGTCGGAGTAACTGGTCTTGCAAAGTCCCCCAAAAAATCATTAGCCAGAATCATTTCACGCCGAAATTTTTAGCGAAGAATATCACTTTACTCCCACTTTCTGCGATATTTAGCCTTGATTTACTGAAAGATCTGCCAAAATAGTTAGTTGGACAGCAGAATAGCATATTTTAGATGTGACATCGTTTTCTTACGATGTGAGCATTTCAAACTCGCCAAATCCTTACTATTATCTGGGCTAAACTTTTCCGCAAAAATTCTAGTTTTCAACGTCACGCTTCGGGGAGAAACAAAGTGGATCCTAAGTTCGCTTGTGATTTTTGCTATCAAGTAGAACAAGAAGTTTAACGCTAAAAGATTTGTAAAACACTTTTAAACAACTAACAAGGTGTCGGTTTCCATTATCAAGGTAAAAAGTGAAAAAGTATAACGTCTACTTAGAGTATATAAAATATGAACAATACATAAAATATTTGCGGGTCCTATGCGTATAATTCTCAAGGTAGGAAACGCAATTCAGAGAAACGTGTGCGAAAGTGTTACGTAAACAGGTTGGCGCGAATGGAGTTGGTTTCCGTGTTAAGAGAACGCTTGATGTCGATCTTTTACGTACGGCATCTCGTAGACTTAGCAATCGAATTTGCTGTTACATTTCCTCGGAACTTTGAAAAGGTGGCCAGTCTCTGTTTTGTTGTTCCCTTGCTGTGTTTCAAGGTGTTTTCCGATGACTGAATAACGGTGTTCATTTCTGCGTTGATTTAAGTGTTGGACAATGCAAAAGTTCGAAGTGTTCATTCTGAGGAAAAATGATAAAAAAACATTTATTTTTTTCTCAAGCATCTGAGCGGGCAAGAATCCTAAATCCTCGAATTTGATTGGCTAATCATACGCACGTGACCGGTCCAGCTTTTCACGATACGCTGGGAAAACTTGCTGTTGCAGTTACCCTGGAGGTTATTCGATGCGAGTTTTGAATGAAAGGAGCGTTAGTGATGGAGGAAATTTGTGTCGTCTGTGGTGGTGATTCTCATATGAGTTTAAAATAGTGTCGGAGATACCTTTTAACTGTGATAAAGCTGGCCGTGAGCTGTAGTTTACTATACTTTGCTTGCTGCTGTCCCCTGAAACGGGCTGGAGCATTCGCATATCGGAAAGCAAGGTTATCTGTTTATTTAAACTGATTTCAAGAAGTGATGTTTCGACGTTTTATTCTTGACATCAATTAGTGTATCAACAGTTAATTTGAGAATGAGACAAGTTGAATTTGTGAAATAAATTAATCTCATCAATATTTTGTTGATCAGGCTTGTTAAATTTGTCGACTGAGACTGCTCGAGTATTTTTTCTAAGTCATTTCTTAGAAAAGAAACGGTGTGATCTTTTTTGTTACTGCTTCTCGTACCTGGTTCAATGCCTCGACAAGACTTTTTTTTGTACCTTATCCTTCGCCCAGTCACGTAAAATAATATCTAAATTGTTAAAATTTTCCGCCATTTTAAAACACAGAGGGAAAAGCTTTGTAATAATGACGTCAATCGTGCGTCTGTCCTCTAATAGATCATAGGCGAGAACCAATCAAAATGCGAGAATAACTTGGGTTATTATATAAAAGATCCCTGCCATTAACATCTACCGCTTGATTTAGCATCGAATTCCTTTACACCCTCCCTCCCACGGGTAGCCACGTATTAGGGACAAGGCCATATCTAGGCTTGTGTTATAGGGGTTATACAATTTAGACAATTTTTGACAATTTAGAACGATTTGATTATTATCACTTTCCAATTGCTTAAATTTTCCAATTTCAGCAATTGGAAAGATTTATTTCATGTATACTTCAGATCAGTTCACTCCTCACGGGAAGATATGAGCTTAATTGATTGACCTCGCTCCCAATGTGTGCCTTCATAGCTCAGTTGGTAGAGCATCGCCCCGATATCGCGGTATCGCGGAGGTCACGGGTTCGAATCCCGTTGAAGTCCAGATTTTTTTTCAGGCTTCTTCTTTCCAATTGCTTAAATTGGAAAATTTACTGCGATGATCATTCTTCACTTTCATCTACAACCGCAGTTCAAATATGAATTATTTCATGTGTACTTCGCATCCTTTAAGTTTACTCGTCCCATGTGGCCACATAGCTACCGCTGTGAGATTTAAGTACGTTGCATTTGTCAGTCAATTACTTAAGTAGAGCCAGCAGCGAAGTGGAAGTAGTGAAGTTAGACGGAGATCATGTAAGGTAGACTTCTGGCAAATAAAAGACCCATAGACCGGAGTCTCGATATTCCTCCTCGTTTCGACGACTGAAACATAGCGTGCAGTTTCTGAATAATTTCTTCATCTATTCGGAAGGCACCATTCCAAGTTCAGAATATTTAAAAGAATGGAGAATTTTCAAAATGAACGCTGCGCCCTTGAACTTAAAATCCTTTCAAGAACTCGTGTTCAAGGCATTATAGAATCGCAAACTCAGTGATCGCCTGCAGCTAGGTGAGATCGATTGACCGAAATTTAAAAAGCTAATCATTTTTAGACGATGATGACAACTGTGAATAAAGTCAGCAACGATAAAACAAAGGTACCGGATGAATTCATTTTTCGTATTGTTTCGTTTGTTTGTTTTACTGCTAAACTCGATGAGTAAATTGATTCGCAATCGATGCACCTGTAAGTTTATCATTAAAACTACGGTTGCATAAGTGTATGCAGACAAATAATTGCGTCTATGTTGTTATGTTTTAATACGTTATTTTATTCCTTGGTATTCACCTCTGAAAATTGTACTAAAACAATTATTCGCCTCACGCTCAGTAAACATTGGCAAATATTCACTGAGCCTTCGGAGCAGTTGTCCGTTTCGCAACGGTCGTTGCCATTTTTATGACTCTTAGAAATATTTTCTGAACTATCAACGAATTTTTCTTTACAAAATTAAAGAAAAGAAGAAATTTGTAAGTAACCAGCCTCTGGCTCGGGAGTAAGGGGGCGTGTCTAAGCAAAACATTGGTGGATTCATCACTGGCAGTGTGATTCCATGTTTCAGATAGCCAGATTATAGGTTAGTTTTTCTTTATTTCGCTCCTCGACTTCATCTCCAATGGCCACCCATGGATTGTCTTCCTCATCTTCTTCCCCCTCTGGTTCTTCATCTTCTTCCTCCTCTGGTTTTTCATCTTCTCCGTCCTCTGATTCGTCCTCTGGTTCTTCATATTCGTTATCCTCACCGTATTCTTCTTCTTCCGCTATCTGTTCAACATGACTAACGTCCCTCTTATTGTACCCCTTTCTGATCTGTATGATCTGACCAAACGTCTAACGACACACTTCATTTTATAAATTTTTCAGTGTATTGGGTGTTCGTTGTTAAACATCATACACTTCCACTCGATGGAGTTAACAAGTGGGATTCGCTGGTAACAGCAGGTACTCGTTCTCACGCGCCTTGGGGTTTGGACAGGTGGTATTCGCGAATATGGAACTGGTAATCGCACCAGCAGCCACCACTAGTAAGGCCATCCCATTGAAGAGAGCCTGGTATACCTTGAAAACACGCTACATGTGACTGTTACACCACCATTGACAATGGTAGAAGGCATAGAGCGAATCCAAGGAGAGGAACACGTCGGGCCCCAATTGCACAGCTGCTGCTTTCAAGCACGTTCCTTCCAAGAGCAAAATGGCTTCTAGAGGCATGTTTGGATCCTTATTTTTTGTTTTTTTTGTTTTTTTTTTCC
The DNA here is from genome assembly GCF_964199315.1 of Orbicella franksi. Classification (NCBI taxonomy): domain Eukaryota; kingdom Metazoa; phylum Cnidaria; class Anthozoa; order Scleractinia; family Merulinidae; genus Orbicella; species Orbicella franksi. The sequence continues at coordinate 23,241,254 of NC_138152.1, read as the reverse complement.
TACACGGCGTTTTCTTTATGTACTATCTGTGGTGATGGGAGAGAGGCTTGATCGTGGATCCGTTCTTCCAAAGGAATAGCGATCTCTACTGGAATAGATGCTGGTTCTGCCATGGCTTCCAGGCTTGTTGCATCTTCACCCCTACTTGGGATAAACTAACAGTGCAACTCAACAAGGGAAGCTTTGTTTTCATGTATAACTGCGGCGACCTCTAAACACGTTGGACACCAACGTATTGATCAGTTGGGTGATGTTTTGGATCAACTGGTCCAACGGCTGGCAAAATTTCTGTTCTTGCACTTCGTTATTCATAATATATCCTCAACGCTGTCTTCGGTGTAAATCAAGAAAAATGACATTGGGTAGGCACCTTAATACCTTTCTTAGAACGCACTCTCACCACACGACAATGTTTTTCGAAAAAAAATAAATAAATAAATAAAAATAATACACCAGGGCCTTTATTCATAAACGCCTCCAAGTATTTTTTTCAAACCATAACAAGGTTTCTTTTTAAACAAGTCAATGTCCTAGCCATTTGTCCCCTCATGTGTGTCGAACTTGACAGACCAGACTGTCTGATGACAGACCAGACTGTCTTATGATAGGCAACTTCTTCCCCAGCGGTGTCTTCTACTCACAAGTTAACCCCGTTTTCATTTTTTTTTCTGAGAAATCTTTCGATTTGTTCCCGGAAGTGAAAAACACTTACGAAGCATATAAATTTCGGTGGAGGAAAACGTAAAAGGGAAGAGACAATTCTCATGTGATCTTTACATGATGTCTTACGGAAAGGCGTCTAATAACAAGGCCACAGAAATTCTGTTGTAACATTTCTTATCAGAGATAGAACGTAATTTCGGTAAGGATTAAAATGCTCAATTGCTTTAAGAATATCGACCCATCGTTCCATCCTTCGCATTATAGGAAAAAGATTATCAGGAATCTTCTTATATCAGCTTTTTATATTCGTATCAGAGAGGGTATCTCCCTTTCCATGACCGCAGCCTATTGAGGGGGCATCCCCCGTTGCCGTGACGTCAGACCCAACGAGAGGATATTGGGTATGGGCTATACGCGGCGGCCATCTTGAATCCATTTATTTTCCGCCCACTTAGCCTAACCTATACGGGCCACCCACCAGTTTCGCCGCCTGAGCCACCTGTTGCCGTAAAGGTGACGTCATGTTTTCTCACACTTTTATTGGCGGCATTTTTCTATAAATTAAAAACGAGGTTGCAATCGGGTAATTTGGCAGCTATACCACTACTGTCATAATCAGCTAATACTTCCCTTTTGTTCATGTAAAAAGTTGCATTCCACTGAAAACAGGTTATTAAAGACACTTTCTTTTTTTTTGCAGGGAATGCCACTTGAAGGAACCGTCATGTCATAATGCACAAACTCCCTTTCAGAATGCCACACTAGGTATTACTTAAGGATTCTGATGAACATTTACCCTTTAAAGGCTGGATGCCTCCCCACTCCCACTACCCTTCTTCTTTAACAGCTGTCCTGTGAAGACATGCATATGAGAACTTCATATTTTTCACATATATTGCTCAATCATGCTGTCAAATTTACAAGTTCCTGCTTCATTTATGCACCCCCTTAGGGGCCCCTTTCACCTCCAGTTAAACTTCCATTGATTGTGACTGCCCAACATATTTCTTTAAGGACACAAAGTCATGTAAAGGTTTACCTCAGCTTGATTGCTAGTAAAAATCAATTGCCAAGTTTAATAATTGGAGATCTCGAATTTAAGATAGTTATACTTTGGTGGAAAGGAAAAAAAACGTGACTTTTCTGTTTTATCAGCAACCAGAATAAATGTAACCAACCTTTTCACTTTAATGCAATAGTGAAGAGAAAGCTAGGGTGGTGAAATTCAACCATTTTTCAGTACACAAGGATAACTGAACATCGACCAATGAAGACACAAAACAAAGCAAAATAGGGCGAATTCCCTAAGGCCAATATCAAGGTTTTCAGCCCTGACTGCTATAACACTAACTACAAATAAAACCACTAAAAATGGAACAGGCAGGGTTTGTATGGCCAGATATGGTCAGAATGAGAGCGTAGCAGGACCCTGTTGATAACAGTACTTTGTACTGAAGGGTTATCCTGGGTTAATATTCGACGATAATGATGATGATGATGATTTTTAGCTGCTAAGCACACTGAACGAGAATGAAGCTTATGGACTTCCAGTGTCTGAGGGAAAACAAATTCAATCAATCAATGTTTTATTTGGTAATGCAGGTTTTATGAAAAGTAGCCTTCATTTGGTGCCAAAAAATGGCATATTTCTATGTTTTCCGTGGACATTATCTGTTCCGAGAAGGAAAAAAAACTAGATAAGAAAACAAGGCCAACAAACCTTTACAACAAAACCCAACACAAAAAAAAAAAGAACAAAAAAAAAAAAAAAAAAGAAAAGAAAAGAAAAGAAAAGAAAACTGCTCTACGATTAAAGCCAAGAAATTCTACCGTACAGCGGACACAATTACAACACAAAAAGCCAATAAAGTCGAAACACCAAGAATTGAATTCAAAGGCCTGATAACTACCAACAGAGGTGCTCAAACACAGATATAAACCGATCATATCGCAGGGAAATTTTGGTGGAAATCAAGAAATAAACAACACTCAAATGGATTGATGAGAGAAACGGCCGGTTCAATCGACAAAGGGAGACACGCAGATTAAACGTATATTATCAATGGATAAAACGTCCTATTAACAAGACTATTGGTAGAACTTTTCAGACAGAAAACGCGAACGTTTTACGTTGATTTTTCTGGTCCGGTTTTCAAGATGGCGGTCTCGCCACTTATCCGCAACAAATATCAAGAAGAATACACGACTACGCACGCATAAAGCTAAAACAGATTATGCACACAGACAAAAAGCAACAACAAACTGTAGACACCTACACTTAGTTAGCGAACAAAAGCGATATTAGGCTTGTTTTTTTGTCTTTGTTAACATTGTCGTCCTTCTTCAATGACGTAATCTGAATAGGCCACTCGAAGCGCTCACTCGTTGCTATGTGACGTCACTATGGCTGCGACGAGTCGGTCACGAATCAATACCGGAAAACAATAGAGTCACCCCCTTCCTCATGAGCGTAATGTAAAACGCAAAATGAGCTGCTCATTTTCAGCTGCTGACAGTGTGTGCGGTCCAACACCATACGCGCCAAATGAGCTTTATGTTATTCCTCTAAAACTATGCAGAAAGGATTTAACAGATTATTCAACTAATCTGGGTGTCAGTCGAAGTCAAGGCTTCGGGACACAGATTAACGAGACTGATGTTATTCTCATCGCGCCGGATTGCATTCACTATCAGAGGAAGACAGGGAAAGGATTACCGTATGTCCAAAGCACAGATACCAATTAACAACACATTACCAGAAGTTCAAGTCCAGTGTTCTCACGCATCTTACAGTGATGAAGCGAAAAAATTAAAAAAATCCTCGTCGGGTAAACAAACAGGTGTCGGAAGAAATATATCAGGAGTTTCAAGCTTCAGTTCCAATAGGATCCGGTAAGTAAAATGAGGCAATATTCAAATTATTTCCTCGCAATTGACCTATTTTTGGTAGTTAATTTACTTTTTATATGTTACATTAAGGTATTTTCACCTTACGTGTAGTTTCTTATTAGTTCGGAAATCTCAGCCAATAACAGATGCGTTGTTTTGTTACAATGTAACATTTCCTTTAATTGAAATCAACATTTTTTTGCGTATTTTAAAACTAGTAAATCTAATATTGTTTCAGCCTGTGTAACACTGGTCGAAAAGGTCATCCAAGCAGATTAAAAGTGGAGGATGAAACCTCAAAATGTGAGGGCAATCTTTAAGGTGAATGTTTTGGGTTAAAAGTGGAACACTGTTCCCTTGGATGATATATAAACTCTGACACCACCGCTTTATTTATTCGACCCCGAAACAATTTTGTGAAGATGCCAATAGAGTTAAAGAGTTGCGCGTCGCAGGTTCTACGTAAACATGATGTTTTTTTCTTTTTTTTTTTAAGTTCTCATTAGCGTTCTTAAAGGTCCGGCAGCTCTTCCTATCCGTCTCCTATATCATATTTATTAAGGTATCTAAGCGCAGACCGCTAGTAATGTGGTTTCGCCACAATGTTCGTTGGTCTCTAAGGGCGGAACGAGGCGGTGTGTTGAAGGCACAAATGTAATGGCAGGCTGCTGTAAGGGTAGCCACCCTATGCAAACCTCTGTTTGGTAAGCAAATAGACGGATTAGGAGCACTTTCTACTCAACTCCTGCGGAAGGCACAAATGTAATAACTAGTCACAAACATAACAAAGGTCACAAGAGTAATAACAATCGGCCTCAAATGTAACAAAGATCACAAGTCTAATAACAATTGCTCACAAATGTAGTAAAGATCACAACTGTAAAAACAAATGATCACAAATATAATAATACCATTTAATTGTTCAGTAAGCGTCAATGAAATACATAACTGGGTTTAGTGAAACTTCTTTTTTAACTAATGAAATTACGCTGTTTAACTTAAAAGTGACTTCACTGTACTGTTTTTCTCTCAGAGCTCTTTCCTGTGGTTCCCTTTTTAGGAATGTGCTCAGAACTTTGTCTTTACTTTCGGCATGTTTCACTCACATAAACCAGCATCTCCATGAAAATTAATGACGCGAAAGAAAACTATGTTTAGTAACACGAGATTAGATGGTGTTTTTAGACATGGAGCAATAATTTTGAATTTACCAACCACGATCGGAAGATGAGGTAAACTGAAAAGACAATTGCCGCCATGAGCTCGTCCTGCCGCACGTTACCTGCCAATCACCTATTGTTAGAGCAAGGTGAATCCTTTCTGGTATGAATTAACATTGACGTTAAGGCATTAGAATGCTTTACAAGGATGACGCCACCCAAAAACAAACAAACAAAACTTTTCGCTTTTATTCCGATCGAAAATTTAGCGAAGATAGGCCCACCTTTTAATTTCCAAATTGGCAGTCCCTCAAAGTCCCTCAGGAGTATTAGCTGCCACGACTTTTAAAATTACTTTTCTCGAGAGTGGGGTGGGGGTGGATCAGCGCTACTTCTAAAACCTAATCATAACAGCAGAATTGAGCGTCATAAGTGAATCAAATGACTAAAACACAGAAAAACAGGCTGTGCCGTTTTAGTTAGCAAAGGCTGGTGATATACGAGCAGCAAGAGCAAAGCTTATTTTTTTCGCGTGAGATTCGCGTTTTCAGCTCGTTCCTTTCGTGCCTCTAAATCGGCCGTCGATAAAACCAGCAACATGGAACATTCCGGAACATTCCGGAACATCCCGAAACATCCCGGAACATCGAATAATGATAATAATTATGCGAAAAATATGCAAAATTAAATTTTTAAAGATTAAATCAAACGAAAATAGAGTGGTATCAGCTCGGAAATAAAAATAGAAACATAACGAAAAAAAAAAAAAAAAAAAAAAAAAAAGGAAAAAAGAAAGAATGAAAGTCACTGCAATAAGTGAAGGCTAGCAACTAAGTGGAGTAATCCATTCCTTCCAGTCGTTCGTCATTAGTTTAATTACGTGACTGTCCCTTATTCCAAGATTTCGTTCTTCACAGAAAACCAAGGTGGCGGCGTTCGAACTCCTTAATCAGACCTAAAAATATGGGTACACGAATGTGATGTCTTTATTCAATTCATTGCGTCAATACAAAGATATGCGTATACACGATTTCTCATGAAGAAATAGTTTCTCCGTGAGATAGAAATAGAAACTCTTTGGCATTAAGTTTCTTGTCGAAACTAGTTCGGACTGCTCGAGCTCTGATGACAGTGTGAACAAATACAAACACAAAATTTAAAAACATTTAGTGACGCGCGCGCTGTTTTGCAGGGTCACTGGTCAAAACTTTATTGTCTCAAGAAATATTTGTTACAAGTGTTGGCGATCTAAAACTGGAAAATGTTTTTTTCCAGTACAAGTCAATACTTAATTAATTAATTAAAAATACTTTTACCGCAGACTATAATCTATTCATCGCTAGTCCAACTTCACGTGCAGATCGTTATCTGGCATTCGATCAAACCTAGTTTTCTATCGAGACATTCGAACACCACCAGAGTAGACCAGGCATGCGAAGTACGCGCGCGCGAGTGAACGCGCTGCCCTAATCTTTCATTACTACTAGGTAATAATAACTTGCTTGTTACTCGTGCTTCCGGAAAGGCTTGGTGGGTCATAGTGTCAGACGTTCCTAGCGGAGCGGCGCGAAAACTGGGGATGATAGAAGAGAAACATGAAGACCGAACAATGACAAAACTATGGCTACTGACTTAACAAGCAACTGTATGATGCTTAGACGAACACCTCAGATGTTGAAGAAATCATGGATCAAAAAAGAAGACGCAATCAATTACTTGGCATTCATCGTCCAAATCGTCCATGTTTGTGTTGAAAAGCAGTGCTGTAAAGCCACGTTAAGCAATTGGCGGCAAAGAAGAGGAGTCTGTACTCACTGTAGTCAGTTGAATGAAAACCCAACGCTTCCTACCCCTCCACTACCGACTCCCCTATCCCCAATAACATCTTTTATTTAGTTTATTTTTGTTTATTTTAGTTTTGGAAATTTAATTTTACATATTTTTCTCATAATTATTATCATTATGCAATGTTGCGGAATGTTCCTGGTTTTATCGACGGCCCTCTAAATCACGCATTCACTGCCGAGGGTGGCTTATTTATATTAGTCCGTGTAACAGACGATGTGTGGAGATCTGGCCCGGATAGTCGCTGTTTTAAAAACCACAGGCGATGGTGCTATCCAGTAAGATCATTTGCCTCCTTTGATTCACATTCGATATTTTTTACTATAAACCCCCGTAAACCATGCTGAATCTTCAAAATCAGGTAGTTTTTTACATGCTTTATCTCTGAAACAAAGTCGGTGACCCCCATTTTGTTTTTGCATTTCTGACACAAGTAACTCATTATCTGACTGCTCTAAAAATTAAGAAAAAAAGCTATCAACTCGAAAATCTTCGCGCGAACGTCCTACAATACGGCGTTACGTGTGTAATGTGAAACCGAGGAAAAGTAACATAACGACATATCACGTGGCCTCCTGACCTCAGAGGTCATTTGAGTTGTTTATTCAGTGTTCGGGGACTGATTTATTTACTCATGAGTCGACATGAGGCATATGGATATGAGAAACTAATTTACTACGGTTGGAAGCGTATATTCTATCATATTTTTAAAGGACTCTCGACTGAGCAAGACGATGAAAACAGTCAGGACTGTGAGTTCCACTCAGTGTCTCATCTCAAATATAAACATTGTCGACATTGTCGACCTTGTCAAATTTTATGGCCGTTTATGCTCGCTGTTTTACTGGAAATATTTTACAGAACAGCTCACAAGGACACTGGGAAGTTAAAATGGTTTCTATAGCAGCAGAAGGAACTTAAGTAACGGTGAGTCGTTGTTTCCTGTTTTAAACCGTTGACTTCCAAAGAATAACCTTGTGATTTGCATAAAATTGAACTCGCTTACATGTCGTAACATTTTATTTTACTGACGGAGAACATTTTAATTCCCAGAGCTAAAACGTTTCGAGTGAAAAAAAGCAATAACCAAGGTGTCCTAAAATGTAGATATTTTGACCAAATGATTTATACCAGAGGCCATTTATACAAGTCAAAGTCGGCCTTTATTTGTCCCTTGCCAGGAGACACAAATGGCGGCTGTACAAATACCCTTCGTTAAAAAGCTACAAACAAAACTTCAAGAAACTTATTACACGATTTTAAAGTATAAGAATAAAATAATATTTGTGTAAAGTTTTGTTTTCATAAGATTGTTTTTACGCCCACTCTGTTTTCGTAAAGAAGCGTGAAATTCTGAACATTTTAAGCCGCGAAAACCGCCATTATATGCAAATTTCGAACTTTCTTAAATTTTGGCCGTAAAATAAATCGTTGGAACTTTAAACTATTTTTCCTTGAATAGGTTCACGCAAAGGTATGTTTTGGGGAAATAAAAGAAAAAGCGATTTGTCGTGACTGTCTTCTGATTCTCGACACTCTCAGAAAATCACTCATAGATATTTATGTCGAGAATGAGCGTTAACTATAAGGTCTCTGCCATAAACACCTTCCACCTGATTCAGCATTGAATTCTGTCAAACTCTCCCTTCCACGGGTAGGCACGTATTAGAGGTAGGGCTATATTTAGGCTTGTATTATGATGCTCAATAATTTTGTTTAGAATTCAGAATTTTCGTTCGTGATCGCCAAATGTTTATTATTTTGTAGTTCCCTCGTTAGTCCTGTAATTCTAAGGCATGACTGCCCACAAAGTGAGCCTTGTGACTTCAAATTGTTTATCTTAAAGTTTATCGATAATACTTTAGCTCTAAACCCCACCACTAGTCATGTTTGGGTTTGTCTACTGGCCTTGACCTGAATCTCCCACAATGATCCTGATTAGGTTTCTTGAAACTTTACTCTCTATCACTTGCTTCAAGAATTTTGTAGTTTGCTCTTGAGAGTCGCGTGAAAATGTTTGGGTTAGTATTCAACAAAATTCGATTTACAATCGATGTTATTAAAGCTACGACTACGTAAGTAATGTGAAATTATCAGCGTTTTTTTTTTTTTTTTTTTTTTTTAAAGCACGGTAGAAATCCAAGAGGTTATTGTAAAAATTATAAAAGGGGTTAATCGTGCCTAAATAATATCATATGCATAAAATAGGGGGAGGGGAAAAAGTTTGCTGGAATGTAAGTACTGTAACTATAACCAAGTAAGTAGTAGATAAATGTTGTGCTGTCGCATTGTATTGTAAGTATTTCTCATTGTAAGTAGTGTTTTTTTTTTTCTTTCTTTTTTTTTGGTCTGTTAGTGTTAAATAAAGTTAATTGAAAAAAAAAGAAAAAGAAACTACGGCTGCATACGTGTATGCAAACAAACAATTGCGTCTGTGTTTTGATGTTTTAATCCGTCATTTTGTAGTCCTTGATATTCACCAATGTTTACTTTGCCGAAGGCTAAGTAGTTGTCTGTTTCGTAAACGAACGTTGCCATTTTCGCGACACTTAGAATTTTTTTTTTTTTTAACCTTAACGAGTTTTTCCCTACTCATTTAAAGGAAAATAGAAATTGTAAGTAACCACCCGGTATGGAACACGGAGCCAAATCTCCGAAAATTTAATTATAAAACGTGACTTTTGTAGATATTATAATAGAGTTGCCCCAACCATAAAATAAAAGACAACCGTAAGCAAACCAGTGTGAATATGAACAGTTCAGCATTTGATGAGTGCGTTTTCCTCCATCCAAAAAATCATAACCAGTTTCTACCTTATCGTAAATGCTCTTTTTCTTTGGCAATCGTAGCTTAATAAGAAATAACACGCAAACTGCGGTGAAAAAAACGACAATAAAACGCATTTTGGAAAACAAAATTCATTAACTTGAAACATACGAAACGTCAAGTATTTGGAGTTTACCTGTGACATTCTAAAGCAAATTTTCTTATCTCTTAAAAGGGCGTTTTCAACCACAACAAATCATGACCTGAGGGGAAATGTATGCATGCAAGAAAATCGTAAGGGCTTCTCAATCAGTATTGCATATTTTCCATCTGTTCTTTACATGCTTCGAATTTTGACAGGAAAGACAATTAAAAAGTTTTGCGTCATTACGGTTTCTGTAACACACCTGGGTGTTTTTGCATCACTGAGTTTGCTCTCTACGCTCTGCTCTCACTTGACTAGTCAGAGTGGATGATGCCCAAATCAACTTTGCACTTTTTCTGCGCATTCCGTAAGAAATGTTTGTGGTCATTTTCGCTTCATATGACCTGCCACTAAAAAATTAACATTTTCGGATTCGTTGTACCCTATATGATAACCTAGTTGAACTAGTAAACTCAATTTTAGCCATCAGTTGGTATAACAAGTCGGTGTAAGAGAGCATAAAAGTTGCAAGATCAGATGCAGCTGATTAGGTACAAAGAATGTAATGTCACAAATTCTGTATCCAATCAATCACCCTGGGCACACACGCCAACAAAAATGCCGGGGTGATTGCATCTCGGATCAATGGACGCGCGCATAAAAATTGAAAACAAATTTCAAAATGGCGGCTTCTGTGCCATTTGCAGATGAATCATAAAAATGACTCATATTGACATAGAAGAGTTACAAGAATCCAGTGACGAGGTAAGCAACAAAACAGAGAAGCTATTGAGTCAGTTGTCAATTGTTTCATAGAATGCAGTGACCTGGGGGAAAACTTCGCATTTCTTTGTTAAACAAGAGGCAAAAAGATTAAGAGTCCCTGTCCATAAAAATGGAAAACAACTCGGGTCAAAAAGGGTCAAAAATTCGATTTCGCTCATATTTTCATGGTAGATAGGATAGGGCATGACAAAAACTACTGGATAGTTTTTTTTGGCAAAATATCCTTTTATTTGAAAGAAATATGCAAATTGCCAAATTTCGTTAAAATCGTCATTTGACGCACCATTTTATCAAGCAAGTTTGATAGCCTCGCATGCAAAACCACATCATTCTTCCGTCTTTAAAACACTCAAATATTTTTGTGCAATGTTTAAATGTGCACTGGGTTGATTTCAGGGAATGTTGCGTTGTCTTTTTGGATGCAAAATAGTTAAATTTCGAAGACATGTATTTCATTCACTTAAAAGTACTTCGTGGATATAATTAATTTTCACCATGTGCGAAACCTTCAAATGGATTAAGCTTCTGGTGGTTGAATTGCAGGAGGATGATCTACAGATTCCTGTAAAAATTTCTTTAGGCAAATGATTGTGAGCGACGCGAGAGCTTTTCAAAGTACGTCAAAAATGCAAATATTTGACCATCCGTCGTCAAATTTCAATTTACGGGTTAGACGTATATTTTGGCATGCGCCACATGACTTGACCTATAATAAGTTGAAATAGACACAGAACTGATAATTTCGAAATGTTCTAACCTCATTTGCTGTTGAAAGGCAGGTCGAAAGCCGATTTGACGTGTTTCTCTCACCATTCGTCGCACATAAAGTAGAAGTTTGCTTTTGTTTACATAACGTCTGATGTACATCGCCAACTGTCAACTTATTTAATGGTCGAATACCATGAATCTGTGACCCCCTTTCGACACATATGATCACCACTGCATCTAAGTCCAAAACGGCTAAGTCATTCGTAGATAGTTCCTTGCTTTACACTACACCAAAATATCACATTTGATCATCATGGTTTGATGGCTTGAATGTGCTTGCAGCAGTTCTTTGTTCGTCACGCAATGCTGTCATCCCATTTTGGGGGGTAGAGGTAGGACAATTTCTATCCTAATACGTAAGGCTCCGTAAGGCTTGGAACCCCTGGGAGCACACAATCGTGTCGGGTAGGAAGAGATTAAATTAAGAAATGAAAAGAATGAATAGTTTACCATTGCCCCTGTTGTTATCGTTTACTCGACCACCGCTACCTACATGCCCTACGTTATACTCTAACGCTAAACTCATACGTGGGTCTTTTCGCGCTGTGCAATTATTTTTGCTTTACATGTAATACAGTGGGCTACCCTCGAGGAAATGGGTGGTGACCGCTTAATGGGGTAGAGGTTGGTATATCTTGAATATTTAATTTTTCACTATCGGGTTATAAATTTCTTGGTGAACATGGAGTCAATTCAAGACAATCAAGATAGACGTGTGTTTGAATTATCACTCGTCATGCACCTTGAATTTCAGACTCTTATCCGCCGTTGCCGTTTCCAAAACAAAGTTTTTAAATCTTGGGTGGCCGCTTTATAGTGGTAAAGACAATAATGAAACCCTTATCAGAACGACCAAATGGTGGCTGCGGAGGTAACCGGTCAATAGGTGTTTTATTTACAATATTTTACTGACAATAATTTGGGACTGTACTGACAACAGTCCTCTATTTTCTGTTACAAACATACCAATGCCTCGCCACTAAGCAAACAAAATACGCCAAATAAAATGGCACGTAATTCAGTAATTAAATTTAGTCTGTTTTTCTCACGAATTAGACACGTCGTGATTTCCTATTTTTTATTTCAGCTAGTTCTTGTTTCATTGATCTATCATTTGTTTATGGCGATTTTTTTAAAATTCTAGTGAACACAGGCACTAGCTTTATCAGCTGTTGTCTGAAAAATCAGAACGTACAGCAAACGTGATTTGGACCGAGGTCACGTACAATATAGAATACGATTATATAAATATACGCATAATATATATATGAACAAACAGATGAACAGTGATTAAATTTTTTTCACTTATCCTGAGAGTGCTCTATACAAATTAGATCAAAATGGGCAGCATATGCCGTGACAGCATTGCGTGACGAACAAATAACGGCTGTAAGATTGTGCTGCGCCGACACGCTTATCAGCAATGGTCAGCAATCGATCAAACGTATTATTTTGGCGCAGTGCAAAGCAAGCAACTATCTACAAATGACTCAGCCGTTTTTGACTTAGATGCAGTGATGTTCATATGCGCAGAAAGATGGTCACAGATTCATGGTATTCGACCAATAATAGGTTGACAGTAGTCGATGTACATCGGACGTTAACCTTGTGTAAACAAAAGCATACTTCTGCTTTATGTGCGACGAATGGTGACAGATCGACTAGAAACACGTCAAATAGACTTTTGACCTGCCTTTTACAACAAATAAGGTTAGAACATTTCGAAATTATCAGCTCTGTGTCTATTTCAACTTATTATAGGTCAAGTCATGTGGGGCATGCTAAAATATACGTCTAACCCGTAAATTGAAATTTGACGACGGATGGTCAAATATTTGCATTTTTGACCTACTTTGAAAAGCTCTTGCGTCGCTCACAATCATTTGCCCAAAGAATTTTTTACAGGAATCTGTAGACAATCCTTCTGCGATTCAACTACCAGAAGCTTAATCCATTTGAAGGTTTCGCACATGGTGAAAATTAATTATATCCACGAAGTACTTTTAAGTGAATGAAATACATGTCTTCGAAATTTAATTATTTTGCACCCAAAAAGACAAAGCAACATTCCCTGAAATCAACCCAGTGCACATCTAAATATTGCACAAAAATATTTGAGTGTTTTAAAGACGGAAGATTGATGTGGTTTTGCATGCGAGGCTATCAAACCTGCTTGATAAAATGGTGCGTCAAATGACGATTTTAACGGAATTTGGCAATTTGCATATTTCTTTCAAATAAAAGGATATTTTGCCAAAAAAACTATCCAGTAGTTTTTGTCATGCCCTATCCTATCTCCATGAGAATATGGGCGAAATCGAATTTTCCACCCTTGCCGCGAAATTAAGAATTTGTCTGATTTTTACAGGCAGGAACTCTTAAGAGGTCTTTACGAACAACGTGCTCGAGAGAAAGATCCTTTTTCCATTTTCTGTGAATCATCACTCAACACAGGAGCAGAGTTAAAAGACGAGACCTGTACATGGTTGGATTTAATCTACAGGAGGCTGTCAGCTCGTCGGCGAATTAAGAGACCTTGGTATTTGCGGTTTACCCGTGACATTCCAAAGGACCTTTTCAACCAGAACAAATCATGACCTGAGAGGAAATGTATGCATGGAAGGAAATCGTAAGGGCTTCTCAATCAGTATTGCATATTTTCCGTCTGTTCTTTACACGTTTCGAATTTTGACAGGAAAGACAATTGAACAGTGTTGTGTCATTACGGTTTCTGTTACACACATAAGTTTTCTTTGCATGACTAAGTTTGCTCTGTACACTTTGCTCTCACTTAACCAATCAGAGTAGATCAGAGCGCTGGACGTTGACCTCACCCGACTGGAACGAAATTATTCTTTAAATTTACTGTTTCACACCTGCATATCCTCATGGTAAACTTTTTTTGTGCCAAAACTTAACTAAAGAGCGCTTTTAATTTTAGCAGCCGAAATGGACTATTCGAAGCAAAACGGTGTCAGCGACCCTGAACTAGACTACGTTTATGGAAAGGCTTGTAATGTCAATGGTTTTGGAAACGAAGAAGGCAGTGTAGATTCTCTCTTGTGTTCACTTGATTTATTCAAGTTTTTTTCTTCGAATTGTAGGGCTCTACTAGTTTTCTACGTCGTAATTTATGTCCAACCTTTACAGAAAAAACACATTACAAAATTAAGAGAGCCAAAGAGTTTAGTTTCGCCAAATTGAATGCGAGAGATTAAAGAAATATATAGATAGTACACCTTGGAAAAACGATTGGAGACTGCTTCGAAGACAAGAGTGGCATTTTTATTATCAAGACCGAAACTTTAAAAGGAAGAAAACGTCGCTGACGTCCACCTTAGTGAAAAAAAAAGGTTGGATTCTCGCGTCTATCTAGTGGTTCATAAAAAAAAAAGGTTTAAATTTATCTTCGAGTGCAGTGGATACACAACTCCACGCCGTTGTTTGATCTGTGGCCGTTCAACAGGCGGACTTGTTACTTGCCAAAGTATTCTTTCACTTACTTTCTTTAATTGCGTGCAGCGGCATACCAGGTGAGTTTGGCCGAACCATGGTTCGTACTTTTGCGAGAGGTAGTCCGGCCGAAATACCCATGGCGAGACCAAACCAGCCTGATATACCGCCAAAGCGTACCAGAAAGGAACGATTAGGTATTTACCGTACTCAAATTAGGCCAAATGACCTGATATTATAGCCATATCAGGTCAGTGACTTGATGTCTCAGGATATCAAGACAGTAGACACAGCTTCTGATTGGCTAGTTGGGAATTTAGTTACGGTAATCTAGAGTTACACGAAGAGATCTACTTACAGGAACCGAAGCTCGGTATTGTAGCGGAAAATATCCTCAGGTAAGTCTTTCAACTGATTTTTTTGCAAGTCCCTACCAACAAATAATCACAATCAGTGTCAATTGCACGATAAAAGGGAAATTAAAGAGTGTGTGCTAGGAGGTTCCCTTCCTGATATAGGATACAACCTTACAGAAAACAAGAATAATAAAAATAAAAATGGGAAAACAAAACTCTCTTGCAAGATCCTTTCCATGTTGTTTCTCGATCTAGAAAATTCTGAGATCCCGGAAATGCAGGATCTCTTTCATTTGTGACACCACTCATATTTAGATTGAGACATAGGAGATTAGGGCAGAGAGTCACAAAGTGTCCGCGCTGACTTAACATCGAATTTATCTTACACAACAAGCGTTTTAAAAGGCGACAATCGCCGAAATTGATGATCTTACTAAGAAACTGTTAAGAAACAGTTTAATGTGTCAATTATATGGATATGTAACTTGTCCATATCAACCATGTCTTGTCCGTCTCTATCAGCAATGTCTTCAAACGGTATTTTAACTAAGTATTTGTCATTATTACGTTTTGATTTGTATTTGTGTCACATTTTGTGTCGAATTTGTTGCAAATTCTTATAGTATTCTTTGATGTGCAAATCAATTTTGCACTTTTTAGCGCATTTCGTAAGAAATGAATGTCGTCACTTTGGCTTCATATGAGCTGTTACTAAAATTAACATTTTCGGATTCGTTGCGCCCCATATAATACCCTAAGTTGAACTAGTAACCTCAGTTTTAGCAGATCAATGTAAAACAAGTCGTTGTAAGAGAACATGAAAGATGCAAGATCAGATGCAACGCGGTGATTGGGTACAATTAATATAATGTGAGAAATTCTGTATTTAATAAATAAATTTTCAAGTGGTTCTGGAACCAGTCCGATACGAGTTATAACAGTTACTGTGCAAAATAATAAGTCTGTCATTAACTCGTGTTAATACAGTTGCTGCCTTTTCGTCCGTTTTGAGACTAAGTTGGCGACAGGCTACGTTCCGCAGCTCAGTGCTCCTGTTTACGGAGTGTAGGCTGCAAGTGCGCCGGTGTGCTTGTAAAATCATGAGTTAATTGGTCTTTGAGAACATATTTTTACTAGAAAGGATGACAGAATTGTCCACATTTTTTTAATGAAAATCTTTCAAAAATTATGACTAGTTTATTTTATTTGAATATCAAGTTATCATATAAATAGAGACGCGGTGGCCTCATGATTAGAGCGCTTGTCCCCGGATCGAGCGGTCCTGGTTCGAGCCCTGGCCGGGGACACTGTGTTGTTTTCTTGGGCAAGACACTTGACTTTAACACAGTGCTTCTCTCCACTCAAGAGTATAAATAGGTACCAGCGAATTGTTGGGAAAAGCTGACAAATTCCGGTGGAGTGACCTGCGATGGACTAGCTTCCACTCCAGGAGAAGTAGAAGTACTCCTGGCCGCTTCATACTATAGAAACTGGGATAAGGTCCGGCAGCTATGAACCAGTCCGGCAGCTCCAAAGCTTCACTTATCATATAGGCACACATCAGACATCATCACACATCACCTCTTGCAAAGATGTTGAAAATATAACACGGTTTCTGCTGCAATATATTCAGCTAAAGATATTACTCTTCACTCGTCTTTTACTTGCTTCAGTGTCTAAGGACAAATATGGGGAAATTGTATTCAAAATATGACTTTCGTCTTGCCAATTACATATAACGTACTCCTATAGACGAAAATGGCGTTAGTTGAAAATATGAAGTTTCGTATCTCAGTTATGTGTCATTGTCAGAGAAAACCGGGCAGCAGGAAAAGATTGAGGTCGTCTGTTTATCTTCATCTTAATTTTCACAGTATAAAAGCTATCCGAAAAGATTAACAACCATGGCACTTAACCAGGTAAGTGTTCGTTTTTCTTTGAGATATCACCACATCATGATTTTGGCCTCGCAAGCGGTCTAAAATGGCCGAAATTTCCGGCAACTTTAGGTGAGGCTAAAAGATACTTCTTACAAATTCCAGAAAGACTTATTTTTTTGCGATAATATTTGTCCCCTTATTGGTTGACTGAGATATATTTGAGGTTTTTCGCTTTAATCCTACGCTTCTCTTGAGGTGCAATCTATCGCCGCTGAATCGTTAATGGGCGTGACTCAATTTTAGCCATTTTCAGCGACTCGTTTTTCAAAAGCGCAGTATTTTATTTCTACAGAAAATATATATCTTTTTTTTGAAAGCCTTTTACACTGCCATCACTATCCAGTTTAGTTAAAATTGTTAAAAATTTGAGGTAACTCGGAGTAACTGGTCTTGCAAAATCCTCCAAAAAAATCATTAGGCAGAATCATTTCCCGCCAAAATTTTTAGCGGTGAATATCACTTTATTCCCTCTTTCTGCGATATTTCGCCTTGATTTACTGAAAAATCTGCCAATATAGTTGGTTGGACAGCAGAATAGCATATTTTAGATGTGACATGGTTTTTTTACGATGTGAGCATTTCAAACTCGCGAAATCATTACTATTATCTGGACTAAACTTTTCCGCAAAAATTCTAGTTATCAACGCCACGCTACGGGAAAAACAAAGTGGATCCTAAGTTCGCTTGTGATTTTTGCTATCAAGTAGAACAAGAAGTTTAACGCTAAAAGATTTGTAAAACACATTTAAACAACTAACAAGGTTTCGGTTTCCATTATCGAGGTAAAAAGTGAAAAAGTATAACGTCTACTTAGAGTATATAAAATATGAACAATACATAAAATATTTGCGGGTCCTATGCGTATAATTCTCAAGGTAGGGAACGCAATACAGAAAAACTGAACTTGTGCGAAAGTGTTACGTAAACAGTTTTGGCGCGAATGGAGTCGGTTTGCGTGTTAAGAGAACGCTTGGATGTCGATCCTTTTCGTACGGCATCTCGTAGACTTAGCAATCGAATTTGCTGTTACATTTCCTCAGAACTTTGAAAAGGTGGCCAGTCTCTGCTTTGTTGTTCCTTTGCTGTGTTTCAACGTTTTTTACCGATGGCTGAATAACGGTGTTCATTTATGCGTTGATTTAAGTGTTGGACAGAGAACAATGCAAGAGTTCGAAGTGTTCATTCTGAGGAAAAATGATAAAAAACACTGAGCGGGCAAGAATGCTAAATCCTCGAATTTGATTGGCTAATCATACGCACGTGACCGGTCCAGCTTTTCAGGATAGGCTGGGAAAACTTGCGGTTGCAGTTAACCTGGAGGCTATTCGATTCGAGTTTTGAATGAAAGGAGCGTTAGTGATGGAGGAAATTTGTGTCGTCTGTGGTTGGTGATTCTCATATGAGTTTAAAATAGTGTCGGAGACACCATTTAACTGTGATAAAGCTGGCCGTGAGCTGTAGTTTACTATACTTTGCTTGCTGCTGTCCCCTGAAACGGGCTGGAGCATTCGCATGTCGGAAAGCAAGGTTATCTGTTTATTTAAACTGATTTCAAGAAGTGATGTTTCGATGTTTTATTCTTGACATCAATTAGTGTATCAACAGTTAATTTGAGAATGGGAAAAGTTGAATTTCTTAAATAAATTAATCTCATCAATAGTTTCTTTATCAGGCTTGTTAAATTTGAGATAAAGCAGTGGTTCTCGGCTTACCAAGACCAATTTTGTGCTTGGTTTAATCTCGCTCGACTGTCGACTGAGACTGCTCGAGTATTTTTTCTAAGTCATTTCTTAGAATAGAAACGGTTTGATTTTTTTTGTTACTGCATCTCGTACCTGTTCAATGCCTCGACAAAATTTTTTTTTGTTCCCTTCTTTTGCCCAGTCACGTAAAATATTATCTAAATTGTTAAAACTTTCCGCCATTTTAAAACACAGAGGGAAAAGCTTTGCAATAATGACGTCAATCGTGCGTCTGTCCTCTAATAGATCATAGGCGAGAACCAATCAAAATGCGAGAATAACTTGGGTTGTTATATAAAAGATCCCTGCCATTAACATCTACCGCTTGATTTAGCATCGAATTCCTTTACACCCTCCCTCCCACGCGTGACACGTATTAGGGACAAGGCCATATCTAGGCTTGTGTTATAGGGCTTATACAATTTTGAAAATTTTGACAATTTAGAACGATTTGATTATTATTACTTTCCAATTGCTTAAATTTTCCAATGTCAGCAATTCGAACTGAAGAATTATTTCATGTATACTGCACATCATTTCACTCCTCACGGGAAGATATGAGCTCAATTGATTGACCTCGCTCCCAATGCGTGGCTTCATAGCTCAGTTGGTAAAGCATCGCACGGATATCGCGGTATCGTGGAGGTCACGGGTTCGAATCCCGTTGAAGTCCCGATTTTTTTTCAGGGTTCTTCTTTCCAATTGCTTAAATTGGAAAATTTGCTGCGATGATCATTCTTCACTTTCATGTACAACCGCAGTTCAAATATGAATTATTTCATCTGTACTTCGCATCCTTCAAGTTCAGTCGTCCCATGTGGCCACATAGCTACCGCTGTGATATTTAAGTATGTGTGCATTTGTCAGTCAATTACTTAAGTAGAGGCAGCAGCGAAGTGGAAGTAGTGAAGTTAGACGGAGATCATGCAAGATAGACTTCTGGCAAATAAAAGACCCATAGACCAGAGTCTCGATATTCCTCCTCGTTTGGACGACTGATAGATTTTCAAGTAAACATAGCGTACAGTTTCTGAATAATTTCTTCATTTATTCAGAAGGCACCATTCCAAGTCCAGAATATTTAAAAGAATGGAGAATTTTCAAAATGAATGCTGCGCCCTTGAACTTAAAATCCTTTCAAGAACTCGTATTCAAGGCATTATAGAATCGCAAACTCAGTGATCGCCTGCAGCTAGGTGAGGTCGATTGAGCGAAATTTAAAAAGCTAATCATTTTTAGACGATGATGACAACTGTGAATAAAGTCAGCAACGATAAAACAAAGGTACCGATGAATTCATTTTTGGTATTGTTTCGTTTGTTTGTTTTACTGCTAGACTCGATAAGTAAATTGATTCGCAATCGATGCACAGGTAGGTTTATTATTAAAACTACGGTTGCATAAGTGTATGCAAACAAACAATTGCGTCTATGTTGTTATATTTTACTACGTTATTTTATTCCTTGATATTCACCTCTAAAAATTATACTAAAACAATTATTCGCCTCAGGCTCAGTGAACATTGGGAAATATTCACTGAGCCTTCGGAGCAGTTGTCCGTTTCGCAACGGTCGTTGCCATTTTTATGACTCTTAGAAATATTTTCTGAACTATCAACGAATTTTTCTCTACCAAATTAAAGAACAAAGGAAATTTGTAAGTAACCAGCCTCTGGCTCGGGAGTAAGGGGGCGTGTCTAAGCAAAACATTGGTGGATTCATCACTGGCAGTGTGATTCCATGTTTCAGATAGCCAGATTATAGGTAAGTTTTTCTTTATTTTGCTCCTCGACTTCATCTCCAATGGCCACCCATGGATTGTCTTCCTCATCTTCTTCCCCCTCTGGTTCTTCATCTTCTTCCTCCTCTGGTTTATCATCTTCTTCGTCCTCTGATTCGTCCTCTGGTTCTTCATATTCGTTATCCTCACCGTGTTCTTCTTCTTCCGCTATCTGTTCAACATGACTAACGTCCCTCTTATTGTACCCCTTTCTGATCTGTATGATCTGACCAAACGTCTAACGACACACTTCATTTTATAAATTTTTCAGTGTATTGGGTGTTCGTTGTTAAACATCATACACTTCCACTCGATGGAGTTAACAAGTGGGATTCGCTGGTAACAGCAGGTACTCGTTCTCACGCGCCTTGGGGTTTGGACAGATGGTATTCGCGAATATGGAACTGGTAATCGCACCAGCAGCCACCACTAGTAAGGCCATCCCATTGAAGAGAGCCTGGTATACCTTCAAAACACGGTACATGTGACTGTTACACCACCATTGACAATGATAGAAGGCATAGAGCGAATCCAAGAAGTGCAAGACGTGGGGCTTCAATTGGACAGCTGCTGCTTTCAAGCACGTTCCTTCCAAGAGCGAAATGGCTTCTAGAGGCATGTTTGGATCCTTGTTTTTTGTTTTTGTGTTTTTTTTCTACACGGTGTTTTCTTTATGTACTGTCTGTGGTGATGGGAGAGAGGCTTGATCGTGGATCCGTTCTTCCAAAGGAATAGTGATCTCTACTGGAATAGATGCTGGTTCTGCCATGGCTTCCAGGCCTGTTGCATCTTCACCACTACTTGGGATAAACTAACAGTGCAACTCAACAAGGGAAGCTTGGTTTTCATGTATAACTGCGGCGACCTCTCAAACACGTTGGGCACCAACGTATTGATCAGTTGGGTGATGTTTTGGATCAACTGGTCCAATGACTGGCAAAATTTCTGTTCTTGCACTTCGATATTCATAATATATCCTCAACGCTGTCTTCGGTGTAAATCAAGAAAAATGACATTGGGTAGGCACCTTAATACCCTTCTTGGAACGCACTCACACCACACGACAATGTTTTTCGAAAAAAAAAATAAATAAATAAAAATAATACACCAGGGCCTTTATTCATAAACGCCTCCAAGTATATTTTCAAACCATAACAAGATTTCTTTTTAAACAAATCAATGTCCTAGCCATTTGTCCCCTCATGTGTGTCGAACTTGACAGACCAGATTGTCTTATGACAGACCAGACTGTCCTATGACAGACCAGACTGTCTTATGACAGACCAGACTGTCTAATGACAGGCGACCTCTTTCCTAGCGGTGTCTTCTACTCACAAGTTAACCCCGTTTTCATTTTTTTTTTTCTGAGAAATCTTTCGATTTGTTCCCGGAAGTGAAAAACACTTACGAAGCATATAAATTTCATTGGAGGAAAACGTAAAAGGGAAAAGACAATTCTTATGTGATCTTTACATGATGTCTTACGGAAAGGCGTCTAATAACAAGGCCACAGAAATTCTGTTGTAACATTTCTTATCAGAGATAGAACGTAATTGCGGTAAGGATTAAAACGCTCAATTGCTTGAAGAATATCGACCCATCGTTACATCGTTCGCATTATAAGAAAAAGCCTATCAGGAATCTTCTTATATCAGCTCTTTATATTCTTATCAGAGAGGGTATCTCCCTTTGCATGACCGCAGCCTATTGAGGGGGCATCCCCCCTTGCCGTGATGTCAGACCCAGCGAGAGGGTATTGGTTATGGGGTATACTTGGCGGCTATCTTGAATCCATTTATTTTCCGCCCACATAGCCTAACCTATACGGGCCACCCACCAGTTTCAACGCCTGATTCACCTGTTGACGTAAAGGTGACGTCATGTTTTCTCACACTTTTATTGGCGGCATTTTTCTATAAATTAAAAACGAGGTTGCAATCGGGTAATGTGGCAGCTATACCACTACTGTCATAATCAGCTAATACTTCCCTTTTGTTCATGTAAAAAGTTGCATTCCACTGAAAACAGGTTATTAAAGACACTTTCTTTTTTTGCAGGGAATGCCACTGGAAGGAACAGTCATGTCATAATGCACAAACTCCCTTTTAGAATGCCACACTAGGTATTACTTAGGGATTCTGATGAACATTTACCCTTTAAAGGCTGGATGCCTCCCCCCCCCCCCCCGTCACCACCCTTCTTCTTTTAACACCTGTCTTCCCAAGACATGCATATGAGAACTCTATATTTTTCACATATATTGTTCAATCATGCTGTCAAATTTACAAGTTCCTGCTTCATTTATGCTCCCCGTTAGGGCCCCTTCCAAACCTCCAGTTAAACTTCCATTGATTATGGCTGCCCAACCTATTTCTTTAAGGGCAGAAAGTCATGTAAAGGTTTACCTCAGCTTGATTGCTAGTAAAAATCAATTGCCAAGTTTAATAATTGGAGATCTCGAATTTAAGATAGTTATACTTTGGTGGGAAGGAAAAAAAAAATGTGACTTTTTTGTTTTATCAGCAACCAAAATAAATGTAACCAACCTTTTCACTTTAATGCAATAGTGAAGAGAAAGCTAGGGTGGTGAAATTCAACCATTTTTCAGTACACAAGGATAACTGAACATCGACCAATGAAGACACAAAACAAAGCAAAATAGGGCGAATTCTCTAAGGCCAATATCAAGGTTTTCAGCCCTGACTGCTATAACACTAACTACAAATAAAACCACTAAAAATGGAACAGGCAGGGTTTGTATGGCCAGATATGGTCAGAATGAGAGCGTAGCAGGACCCTGTTGATAACAGTACTTTGTACTGAAGGGTTATGCTGGGTTAATATTCCACGATAATGATGATGATGATGATGATTTTTAGCTGCTAAGCACACTGAACGAGAATGAAGCTTATGGACTTCCAGTGTCTGAGGGAAAACGGATTCAATCAATCAATGTTTTATTTGGTAATGCAGGTTTTATGAAAAGTAGCCTTCATTTGGTGCCAAAAAATGGCATATTTCTATGTTTTCCGTGGACATTATCTGTTCCGAGAAGGAAAAAAACTAGATAGGAAAACAAGGCCAACAACAAAAGCCAACACAAAAAAAAAAGAACGAAAAAAAAAAAAAAAAAACAAAGAAAAGAAAAGAAAACTGCTCTACGATTAAAGCCAACAAATTCCACCGTACAGCGGACACAATTAAAACACAAAAAGCCAATAAAGTCGAAACACCAAGAATTGAATTCAAATGCCTGATAACTACCAACAGAGGTGCTCCAAAACAGATATAAACCGATCATATCGCAGGGAAATTTTGGTGGAAATCAAGAAATAAACAACACTCAAATGGATTGATGAGAGAAACGCCCGGTTCAATCGACACAGGGAGACACGCAAATCAAACGTATATTATAAATGCATGAAACCTCCTATTAACAAGACTATTTGTAGGACTTTTCAGACAGAAAACGCGAACGTTTTACGTTGATTTTTCTGGTCCGGTTTTCAAGATGGCGATCCCGCCACTTACCGGCAACAAATATCAAGAAGAATACACGACTACGCGCGCATAAAGCTAAAACAGATTATGCACACAGACAAAAAGCAACAACAAACTTTAGACACCTACACTTAGTTAGCGAACAAAAGCGATATTAGGCCTGTTTTTTTGTCTTTGTTAACCTCTGTCGTCCTTCTTCAATGGCGTAATCTGAATAGGCCACTCGAAGCGCTCACTCGTTGCTATGTGACGTCACAATGGCTGCGACGAGTCGGTCACGAATCAACACCGGAAAACAATAGAGTCACCCCCTTCCTCCTGAGCGTAATGTAAAACGCAAAATGAGCTGCTCATTTCCAGCTGTTGACAGTGTGTGCGGTCCAACACCATACGCACCAAATGAGCTTTATGTTATTCCTCTAAAACTATGCAGAAAGCATTTAACAGATTATTTAACTAATCTGGGTGTCAGTCGAAGTCAAGGCTTCGGGACACAGATTAACGAGGCTGATGTTCTTCTCATCGCGCCGGATTGCATACACTATCAGAGGAAGACAGGGAAAGGATTACCGTATGTCCAAAGCACAGATACCAATTAACAACACATTACCAGAAGTTCAAGTCCAGTGTTCTCACCCATCTTACAGTGATGAAGCGAAAAAATTTTAAAAATCCTCGTCGGGTAAACAAACAGGTGTCGGAAGAAATATATCAGGAGTTTCAAGCTTTAGTTCCAATAGAATCCGGTAAGTAAAATGAGGCAATATTCAAATTATTTCCTCGCAATTGACCTATTTTTGGTAGTTAATTTACTTTTTATATGTTACATTAAGGTATTTTCACCTTACGTGTAGTTTCTTATTAGTTCGGAAATCTCAGCCAATAACAAATGCGTTGTTTTGTTACAATGTAACATTTCCTTTAATTGAAATCAACATTTTTTTGCGTATTTTAAAACTAGTAAATCCAATATTGTTTCAGCCTGTGTAGCACTGGTCGAAAAGGTCAGTCAAGCACATTAAAAGTGGAGGATGTAGCCTCAAAATGTGAGGACAGTCTTTAAGGTGAATGTTTTGGGTTAAAAGTGAAACACTGTTCCCTTGGATGATATATAAACTCTGACAACACTGCTTTATTTATTCAACCCCGAAACAATTTTGTGAAGATGCCAAAAGAGTTAAAGAGTTGCGCGTCGCAGGTTCTACGTAAACGTGATATGTTTTCTTTTTTTTTTTTTTAATTCTCATTAGCGTTCTTAAAGGTCCGGCAGCTCTTCCTATCCGTCTCCTATATCATATTTGTTAAGGTATCAGAGCGGAGACCGCTAGTAATCTGGTTTCGCCAGAATCTTCGTTGGCCTCTAAGGGCGGGACGAGGCGGGGTGTTGAAGGCGCAAATGTAATGGCAGGCTGCTGAGAGGGTGGCTACGCTATGCAAACCTCGGTTTGGTAAGCAAATAGACGGATTAGAAGCACTTTCTACTCAACTCCTGCGAAAGGCACAAATGTAATAACTAGTCACAAACATAACAAAGGTCACAAGAGTAATAACAATCGGCCTCAAATGTAACAAAGATCACAAGTCTAATAACAATTGCTCACAAATGTAGTAAAGATCACAACTGTAACAACAAATGATCACAAATATAATAATGTCATTTAATTGTTCAGTAAGCGTCAATGAAATACATAACTGGCTTTAGTGAAACTTTTTTTTTAACTAATGAAATTACGCTGTTTAACTTAAAAGTGACTTCACTGTACTGTTTTTCTCTCAGAGCTCTTGCATGTGGTTCCCTTTTTAGGAATGTGCTCAGAACTTTGTCTTTACTTTCGGCATATTTCACTCACATAAACCAGCATCTCCATGAAAATTAGTGACGCGAAAGAAAACTATGTTTAGTAACACGAGATTAGATGGTGTTTTTAGACATGGAGCAATAATTTTGAATTTACCAACCACGATCGGAAGATGAGGTAAACTGAAAAGACAATTGCCGCCATGAGCTCGTCCTGCCGCACGTTACCTGCCAATCACCTATTGTTAGAGCAAGGTGAATCCTTTCTGGTATGAATTAACATTGACGTTAAGGCGTTAGAATGCTTTACAAGGATGACGCCACCAAAAAACAAACAAACAAAACTTTTCGCTTTTATTCCGATCGAAAATTTAGCGAAGATAGGCCCACCTTTTAATTTTCAAATTTGCAGTCGCTCAACCGATGGACTGAAATTTCTCCAGCTTATTGTTGAACATTTTCCCTCAATTTATTTTGTTTCTTTTTTGAATTATCTTCATGATTTTTTACAGGAACTGCAGATGATTTGTTAATGTAATTACTTTCTTTCTTCGCACTTCAAAGAAACATCAAGAAATTATCGATTTATGTGTTTCTTTTTCAAGAACAAAAACATTTAAAGACGCTAGACTACATGACGCACTTTAATTTGAAAAGAGTGATGACCGGTGTATTTTTATGACAAGGCGTTATCTGAAGGCTCTTCCAAAAACGCGGAGTGCGGAGTGCGGTGTGTTAAAAATAGTAAAAAAACAATAGTAAATATGCGACGAAAAATTAAAAATAAAATAAAATTTAAAAATGAATTGAAAGAATAATTAAAGACTTAAACAAACTAAAACTAGAAATTTAGGAAATAATAATGGTAAAAGTTCACGCTGCCTGCGGAGGACCGTTGATATCGGGACTGTCTAATCAGCGCGGGTCACGGGTAAAGAGGTGCAAAGGTTTAGTTTCGCTGACTTCTAGCCGGTCTATCATCCTCTTCTCAGAAGACTCATTCTTCTCGCCACAATGGAATGTGAAAGTTAAGACTCTTGCTCGGTCGAGCGTTTTTGAAACAACTTTAACGAAATCAAAATTACGATAAAAATGTTTGCTGGCTAAAAGTTGTTAAAAAGAACATGACCTTTGGGCTGTCAATCTACAACCTTCGACGGATAAAAATGGAATGCAGAATGATAAAATATATGCAAGAAGAGGCGAAATAAAAATAAGAAGAAGAACAAGAGAAAAGTAAAAATGTGTAAATTAGGTGACTATTATTTAAAAAAGAATACTATTCTGGTTTGGAATCGGCTTAGAATAATTGCCAGCATGCTTCGTAGCAGAGGTGTGCCAAGCCTCCAGAGTTTTTCTAATGCGAAAAAAGCCTTTGTCGACGACACTAGAGTTATCAAAATCTATGCAATGGTCGAATGACCATGCATGTTTCGCAATGTTTGACCATTAGTACATGTTTTGACATTCCTGATATTTTCTTTCTTACGAGTTTCAACACACCGGTCAGTTTTGCCTACATAACACCAATCACAATCGGCGCAGGGTATCTTACAAATCACGTTCGGTTGATGTTTGATAGATGGTCTGAATTTAGGAGAAGGAAACTCTCGTTGTAAAGACTTGAAGGGCTTATTTATAAATAAAGGCTTAGTAACATTTGTTTCATTCTTTTATTTTTCTAATCTGAAATTTCTGTTATATGGCTTAAGATTTTCTTTCCAAATTTACCGTTCAATTTCCTATTCCGGCCATATTTGAAGACATTCCATCTCATTTGATTACTGTAAAACTTTTCAATCATATATCTTGGGGAAGTTCAATATTTGCCTGTGTCGTTGAAGGCGTCAAAAAAAGTGTCAGACATTTATCATTTACTTGTTAAAGTTGTAATCTTAATAGTTTTAAGATGCGCTTGTTAATACAAATCAAACATGTTCACTTCCTTATAAAGTTATTGCGATATCTATCAAGAGCATCATGAAAAATTAAACAAACATTTAATACATGATCCTCAGTTACAGCAGCACAGAGTTCATCCGTTTTAATGCTAATATGGCTTTCTAAGTATGTCCAGGTAGATTTTTTCACGGCCAACAGGCTTGGGTGGCACTTCTAATTCCCTTTTCCCTTTCCTACTTTCTCTTCTACAATATATGCCTGCTCGCGGGCTAGTGCCTCTAAATACAAATGCAGATTGCATTCTGTTTCGGGAGTATTAGCTGCCACGACTTTTAAAATTGCTTTTCTCGAGAGTGGGGTGGGGGTGGATTAGCGCTACTTCTAAAACCTAATCACAACAGCAGAGTTGAGCGTCATAAGTGACTGAAATGACTAAAACACAGAAAAACAGGCTGTGCCGTTTTAGTTAGCAAAGGCTGGTGATATACGAGCAGCAAGAGCAAAGCTTATTTTTTTCGCGCGAGATTCGCGTTTTCAGCTCGTTCTGTTCGTGCCTCTAAATCGGCCGTCGATAAAACCAGCAACATGGAACATTCCGGAACATTCCGGAACATCCCGAAACATCCCGGAACATCGAATAATTATAATAATTATGCGAAAAATATGCAAAATTAAATTTTTAAAGATTAAATCAAGCGAAAATAAAGTGGTATCAGCTCGGAAAATAAAAATAGAAACATAACGAAAAAAAAAAAAAAAAGGAAAAAAGAAAGAAGAATGAAAGTCACTGCAATAAGTGAAGACTAGCTACTAAGTGGAGTAATCCATTCCTTGCAGTCGTTCGCCATTAGTTTAATTACGTGACTGTCCCTTATTCCCAGATTTCGTTCTTCACAGGAAACCAAGGTGGCGGCGTTCGAACTCCTTAATCAGACCTAAAAATATGGGTACACGAGTGTGATGTCTTTATTCAATTCATTGCGTCTATACAAAGATATGCGTATACACGATTTCTCATGGACAAATAGTTTCTCCGTGAGATAGAAATAGAAACTCTTTGGCATTAAGTTTCTTGTCGAAACTAGTTCGGACTGCTCGAGCTCTGATGACAGTGTGAACAAATACAAACACAAAATTTAAAAACATTTAGCGACGCGCGCGCTGTTTTGCAGAGTCACTGGTCAAAACTTTATTGTCTCAAGAAATATTTGTTACAAGTGTTGGCGATCTAAAACTGGAAAATGTTTTTTTCCAGTACAAGTCAATACTTAATTAATTAATTAATTAAAAACACTTTTACCGCAGGCTATAATCTATTCATCGCTAGTCCAACTTCACGTGCAGATCGTTATCTGGCATTCGATCAAACCTAGTTTTCTATCGAGACATTCGAACACCACCAGAGTAGACCAGGCATGCGAAGTACGCGCGTGCGAGTGAACGCGCTGCCCTAATCTTTCATTACTACTAGGTAATAATAACTTGCTTGTTAATCGTGCTTCCGGAAAGGCTTGGTGGGTCATAGTGTCAGACGTTCCTAGCGGAGCGGCGCGAAAACTGGGTGACGATAGAATAGAAACATGAAGACCGAACAATGACAAAACTATGGCTACTGACTTAACAAGCAACTGTATGATGCTTAGCCGAACACCTCAGATGTTGAAGAAATCAGCGATCAAAAAAGAAGACGCAATCAGTTACCTGGCATTCATCGTCCAAATCGTCCATGTTTGTGTTGAAAAGCAGAGTGCTGTAAAGTGACGTTAAGCAATTGGCGGCAAAGAAGAGGAGTCTGTACTCACTGTAGTCAGTTGAATGAAAACCCAACGCTTCCTACCCCTCCACTACCGACTCCCCTATCCCCAATAACATATTTTCATTTTCGAGCTGATACCAGTTTATTTTTGTTTATTTTAGTTTTGAAAATTTAATTTTACATATTTTTCCCATAATTATTATAATTATGCAATGTTTCGGAATGTTCCGGGATGTTCCGGAATGTTCCACGTTCCTGGTTTTATCGACGGCCCTCTAAATCACGCATTCACTGCCAAGGGCCGCTTATTTATTTTAGTCCGTTTAACTGACGATGTGTGGAGATCTGGCCCGGATAGTCGCTGTTTTAAAAACCACAGGCGATGGTGCTATCCAGTAAGATCATTTGCCTCCTTTGATTCACATTCGATATTTTTTACTATAAATCCCTGTAAACCATGCTGAATTTTCAAAATCAGGTAGTTTTCTACATACTTTATCTCTGAAACAAAATCGGTAACCCCCATTTTGTTTTTGCATTTCT
The DNA here is from genome assembly GCF_964199315.1 of Orbicella franksi. Taxonomy (NCBI): domain Eukaryota; kingdom Metazoa; phylum Cnidaria; class Anthozoa; order Scleractinia; family Merulinidae; genus Orbicella; species Orbicella franksi. The sequence continues at coordinate 23,211,461 of NC_138152.1, read as the reverse complement.
GACACAAGTAACTCATTATCTGACTGCTCTAAAAATTAAGAAACAATCTATCCACTGGAAAATTTTCGTGCGAACGTCCTAAAATACGGCGTTACGTGTGTAATGTGAAACTGGGGAAAAGTAACATAACGACATATCACGTGACCTCCTGACTACAGAGGTCATTCGAGTTGTTTATTCAGTGTTCGGGGACTGATTTATTTACTCATGAGTCGACACGAGGCATATGGATATGAGAAACTAATTTACTACGGTTTGAAGCGTATATTCTATCATATTTTTAAAGGACTCTCGACTGAGCAAGACGATGAAAACAGCTAGTACTGAGTGTGGCACTCAGTGTCTCATCTCAAATATAAACATTGTCGACCTTGTCGAATTTTATGGCCGTTTATGCTCGCTGTTTTACTGGAAATATTTTACAGAACAGCTCACAAGGACACTGGGAAGTTAAAATGGTTTCTATAGCAGCAGAAGGAACTTAAGTAACGGTGAGTCGTTGTTTCCTGTTTTAAACCGTTCACTTCCAAAGAATAACCTTGTGATTTGCATAAAATTGAACTCGCTTACATGTCGTAACATTTTATTTTACTGACGGAGAACATTTTAATTCCCAGAGCTATAACTTTTCGAGTGAAAAAAAGCAATAACCAAGGTTTCCTAAAATGTAGATATTTTGACCAAATGATATATACCAGAGGCCATTTATACAAGTCAAAGTTGGCCTTTATTTGTCCCGTGTTAGGAGACAGAAATGGCGGCTGTACAAATACCCTTCGTTAAAAAGCTACAAACAAAACTTCAAGAAACTTATTACACGATTTTAAAGTATAAGAATAAAATAATATTTGTGCAAAGTTTTGTCGTCCTAAGATTGTTTCTACGCCCACTCTGTTTTCGTAAAGACGCGTGAAATTCTAAACATTTTAAGCCGCGAAAACCGCCATTATATGCAAATTTCGAACTTTCTTAAATTTTGGCCGTAAAATAAATCGTTGAAGCTTCAAACTATTTTTCCTTGAATAGGTTCACGCAAAGGTATGTTTTGGGGAAATAAAAGAAAAAGCGATTTGTCGTGACTGTCTTCTGATTCTCGACACTCTCAGAAAATCGCTCTTAGATATTTATGTCGAGAATGAGCGTTAACTATAAGGTCTCTGCCATAAACACCTTCCACCTAATTCAGCATTGAGTTCCGTCAAACTCTCGCTCCCACGGGTAGGCACGTATTAGAGATAAGGCTATATTTAGGCTTGTATTATGATGCTCAATAATTTTGTTTAGAATTCAGAATTTTCGTTCGTGATCGCCAAATGTTTATTATTTTGTAGTTCCCTCGTTAGTCCTGTAATTCTAAGGCATGACTGCCCACAAAGTGAGCCTTGTGACTTCAGATTGTTTATCTTAAAGTTTATCGATAATACTTTAGCTCTAAACCCCGCCACTAGTCATGTTTGGGTTTGTCCACTGGCCTTGACCTGAATCTCCCACAATGATCATGATTAGGTTTCTTGAAACTTTACTCTCTATCGCTTGCTTCAAGAATTTTGTAGTTTGCCCTTGAGAGTCGCGTGAAAGTGTTTGGGTTAGTATTCAACAAAATTCGATTTACAATCGATGTTATTAAAGCTACGACTACGTAAGTAATGTGAAATTATCAGCGTTTTTTTTTTTTCTTTTCTTTTAAAGCACGGTAGAAATCCAAGAGGAATGTAACTACTGTAACTATAACCAAGTAAGTAGTAGATAAATGTTGTGCTGTCGCATTGTATTGTAAGTATTTCTCATTGTAAGTAGTGTTTTTTTTTTTTTTTTTTTTTTTCCTTTTTTTGTTGGTCTATTAGTGTTAAATAAAGTTAATTGAACAAAAAAAGAAAAAAAAACTACGGCTGCATACGTGTATGCAAACAAACAATTACTTCTGTGTTTTTATGTTTTAATCCGTCATTTTGTAATCCTTGATATTCACCAATGTTTACTTTGCCGAAGGTTAAGCAGTTGTCTCTTTCGTAAACGAACGTTGCCATTTTCGCGACACTTTTCTCTCCTCATTTAAAGGAAAATAGAAATTGTAAGTAACCACCCGGTATGGAACACGGAGCCAAATCTCCGAAAAGTTAATTACAAAACGTGACTTTTGTAGATATTATAATAGAGTTGCCCCAACCATAAAATAAAAGACAACCGTAAGCAAACCAGTGTGAATATGAACAATTCAGCATTTGGTGAGTGCGTTTTCCTCCATCCAAAAAATCCTAACCAGTTTCTACCTTATCGTAACTGCTCTTTTTCTTTGGCCATCGTAGCTTAATAAGAAATAACACACAAACTGCGGTGGAAAACACGACAATAAAACGCATTTTGGAAAACAAAATTCATTAAGTTGATACACACGAAACGTCAAGTATTTGGAGTTTACCTGTGACATTCTAAAGCAAATTTTCTTATCTCTTAAAAGAGCGTTTTCAACCACAACAAATCATGACCTGAGGGGAAATGTATGCATGCAAGAAAATCCTAAGGGCTCCTCAATCAATATTGCATATTTTCCGTCTGTTCTTTACATGCTTCGAATTTTGACAGGAAAGACAATTAAAAAGTTTTCCGTCATTACGGTTTCGGTAACACACATGGGTGTTTTTCCATCACTAAGTTTGCTCTGTACGCTTTGCTCTCACTTGACTAGTCAGAGTGGATGATGCCCAAATCAACTTTGCACTTTTTCTGCGCATTCCGTAAGAAATTTATGTGGTCATTTTCGCTTCACATGACCTGCAACTAAAAAATTAACGTTTTCGGATTCGTTGTACCCCATATGATAACCTAGTTGAACTAGTAAACTCAATTTTAGCGATCAGTTGGTATAACAAGTCGGTGTAAGAGAGCATAAAAGCTGCAAGATCAGATGCACCTGATTAGGTAAAAAGAATGTAATGTCACAAATTCTGTATCCAATCAATCACCCTGGGCACACACGCCAACAAAAATGCCGGGGTGATTGCATCTCGGATCAACGGACGCGCGCATAAAAATTGAAAACAAATTTCAAAACGGTGGATTCTGTGCCATTTGAAGATGTTCTCGAAGAAATGACTCATACTGACACAGAAGTGTTACAAGAATCCAGTGACGAGGTAAGGGACAAAACAGAGAAGTTATTGAGTCAGCGGTCATTTGTTTCATAGAGTGCAGTGACCTAAAGGAAAATTTCGCAATTTTTTGTTAAACAAGAGGCAAAAAGATTAAGAGGTCTTTACGAACAACGTGCTCGAGAGAAAGATCCTTTTTCCATTTTCTGCGAATCATCACTCAACACAGGAGCAGAGTTAAAAGACGAGACCTGTACATGGTTGGATTTAATCTACAGGAGGCTGTCAGCTCGTCGGCGAATTAAGAGACCTTGGTATTTGCAGTTTACCCGTGACATTCCAAAGGAAATATTCTTAGCTCTTAAAAGGACCTTTTCAACCACAACAAATCATGACCTGAGAGGAAATGTATGCATGGAAGGAAATCGCAAGGGCTTCTCAATCAGTGTTGCATATTTTCCGTCTGTTCTTTACATGTTTCGAATTTTGACAGGAAAGACAGTTGAACAGTGTTGTGTCATTACGGTTTCTGTTACACACAGAAGTTTTCTTTGCATGACTAAGTTTGCTCTGTACACTTTGCTCTCACTTAATTCGTAGTTTGCCCTTGAGAGTCGCGTGAAAGTGTTTGGGTTAGTATTCAACAAAATTCGATTTACAATCGATGTTATTAAAGCTACGACTACGTAAGTAATGTGAAATTATCAGCGTTTTTTTTTTTTCTTTTCTTTTAAAGCACGGTAGAAATCCAAGAGGAATGTAACTACTGTAACTATAACCAAGTAAGTAGTAGATAAATGTTGTGCTGTCGCATTGTATTGTAAGTATTTCTCATTGTAAGTAGTGTTTTTTTTTTTTTTTTTTTTTTTCCTTTTTTTGTTGGTCTATTAGTGTTAAATAAAGTTAATTGAACAAAAAAAGAAAAAAAAACTACGGCTGCATACGTGTATGCAAACAAACAATTACTTCTGTGTTTTTATGTTTTAATCCGTCATTTTGTAATCCTTGATATTCACCAATGTTTACTTTGCCGAAGGTTAAGCAGTTGTCTCTTTCGTAAACGAACGTTGCCATTTTCGCGACACTTTTCTCTCCTCATTTAAAGGAAAATAGAAATTGTAAGTAACCACCCGGTATGGAACACGGAGCCAAATCTCCGAAAAGTTAATTACAAAACGTGACTTTTGTAGATATTATAATAGAGTTGCCCCAACCATAAAATAAAAGACAACCGTAAGCAAACCAGTGTGAATATGAACAATTCAGCATTTGGTGAGTGCGTTTTCCTCCATCCAAAAAATCCTAACCAGTTTCTACCTTATCGTAACTGCTCTTTTTCTTTGGCCATCGTAGCTTAATAAGAAATAACACACAAACTGCGGTGGAAAACACGACAATAAAACGCATTTTGGAAAACAAAATTCATTAAGTTGATACACACGAAACGTCAAGTATTTGGAGTTTACCTGTGACATTCTAAAGCAAATTTTCTTATCTCTTAAAAGAGCGTTTTCAACCACAACAAATCATGACCTGAGGGGAAATGTATGCATGCAAGAAAATCCTAAGGGCTCCTCAATCAATATTGCATATTTTCCGTCTGTTCTTTACATGCTTCGAATTTTGACAGGAAAGACAATTAAAAAGTTTTCCGTCATTACGGTTTCGGTAACACACATGGGTGTTTTTCCATCACTAAGTTTGCTCTGTACGCTTTGCTCTCACTTGACTAGTCAGAGTGGATGATGCCCAAATCAACTTTGCACTTTTTCTGCGCATTCCGTAAGAAATTTATGTGGTCATTTTCGCTTCACATGACCTGCAACTAAAAAATTAACGTTTTCGGATTCGTTGTACCCCATATGATAACCTAGTTGAACTAGTAAACTCAATTTTAGCGATCAGTTGGTATAACAAGTCGGTGTAAGAGAGCATAAAAGCTGCAAGATCAGATGCACCTGATTAGGTAAAAAGAATGTAATGTCACAAATTCTGTATCCAATCAATCACCCTGGGCACACACGCCAACAAAAATGCCGGGGTGATTGCATCTCGGATCAACGGACGCGCGCATAAAAATTGAAAACAAATTTCAAAACGGTGGATTCTGTGCCATTTGAAGATGTTCTCGAAGAAATGACTCATACTGACACAGAAGTGTTACAAGAATCCAGTGACGAGGTAAGGGACAAAACAGAGAAGTTATTGAGTCAGCGGTCATTTGTTTCATAGAGTGCAGTGACCTAAAGGAAAATTTCGCAATTTTTTGTTAAACAAGAGGCAAAAAGATTAAGAGGTCTTTACGAACAACGTGCTCGAGAGAAAGATCCTTTTTCCATTTTCTGCGAATCATCACTCAACACAGGAGCAGAGTTAAAAGACGAGACCTGTACATGGTTGGATTTAATCTACAGGAGGCTGTCAGCTCGTCGGCGAATTAAGAGACCTTGGTATTTGCAGTTTACCCGTGACATTCCAAAGGAAATATTCTTAGCTCTTAAAAGGACCTTTTCAACCACAACAAATCATGACCTGAGAGGAAATGTATGCATGGAAGGAAATCGCAAGGGCTTCTCAATCAGTGTTGCATATTTTCCGTCTGTTCTTTACATGTTTCGAATTTTGACAGGAAAGACAGTTGAACAGTGTTGTGTCATTACGGTTTCTGTTACACACAGAAGTTTTCTTTGCATGACTAAGTTTGCTCTGTACACTTTGCTCTCACTTAACCAATCAGAGTAGATCAGAGCGCTGGACGTTGACCTCACCCGACTGAAACAAAATTCTTCTTTAAATTTACTGTTTCACACCTGCACATCCTCATGGTAAACTTTGTTTGTACCAAAACGTAACTAAAAAGCGCTGTTAATTTTAGCAGCCGAAATGGACTATTCGAAGCAAAACGGTGTCAGCGACCCTGAACTAGACTACGTTTATGAAAAGGCTTGTAATGTCAATGGTTTTGTAAACGAAGAAGGCAGTGTAGATTCTCTCTTGTGTTCACTTGATTTATTCAAGTTTTTTTCTTCGAATTGTAGGGCTCTACTAGTTTTCTACGTCGTAATTTATGCCCAACCTTCACAGAAAATACACATTACGAAATTAAGAGAGCCAAAGAGTTTAGTTTCGCCAAATTGAATGCGAGGGATTAAAGAAATATATAGATAGTACATCTTGGAAAAACGATAAGAGACTGCTGCTAAGACAAGAGTGACGTTTTTGTTATGAAGACCGAAACTTTAAAAGGAAGAAAACGTCGCTGACGTCCACCTTGGTGAAAATAAAGTTTGGATTCTCGCGTCTATCTAGTGGTCCATAAAAAAAAGGTTTAATTTCATCTTCGAGTGCAGTGGATACAGAATGCCACGCCGTTGCTTCTTCTGTGGCCGTTCAACAGGCGGACTTGTTACCTGCCAAAATATTCTTTCACTTAGTTTCTTAAATTGCGTGCAGCGGCATACCAGGTGAGTTTGGCCGAACCATGGTTGGTACTTTTGCGAGAGGTAGTCCAGCCGAATACCCATGGCGAGACCACACCAGCCTGATATGCCGCCAAAGCGTACCAGAAAGGAACGATTAGGTATTTACCGTACCCAAATTCGGCCAAATGACCTGATATTGTAGCCATATCAGGTCAGTGACTTGATGTCTCAGGATATCCATACAGTAGACACAGCTTCTGATTGGCTAGTTGGGGATTTAGTTACGGTAATCTAGAGTTACACGAAGAGATCTACTCACAGGAGTCGCAGCTTGGTATTGTAGCGGAAAATATCCTCAGGTAAGTCTTTCAACTGATTGTTTTGCAAGTCCCTACCAACAAATAATCACAATCAGTGTCAATTGCACGATAAAAGGGAAATTAAAGAGTGTGTGCTAGGAGGTTCCTAGTCTCCTCCGCAGCCGTTTTTTGGGATGTCACGCAACGCTCCCCCCAAAGAAACGGCTGCTCACATCCGAACCACATTCTTTTCCTTTTGTGTTTGTGGTTTGTTTGCGCTCCGTTGAACAGACCAATCACATAATAGCGAAGTGTGAATGACGTAAGCTTTCGCGCGGAAAGGTCTGGGGTGCGAACACGCGAGGGATTTCTGGCTTTTGTTTCACGCCGCACGTCACCAAAAATAGGCGGTGTTCGCAGGTTACGATCATGACGGACGAAAAAAATTGTAAATGAAAGTCCTAAGTGCAAGTGCTTCAGGTGCTCATCGCTATGTTCAGGTATAAATGAGACAATATATATTTTCTCGAAATGTCAAATTGTAAGCGTCAATCAAGGGCCAAACGCTTCCTACAGATTGTAATCAGGCCGGAAAGAGCGGCATTCAGAACTCGATGTCAACAAATCGAGCGAAGCTACCTGATTTCCTGGTTCCTTTATTAAGTTAAAATAGATATCTTCCTTCTCGACAGTAATTTTTTGAGTTGAAAGCTTCTAATAATTAACTTGCACTTTGAAGAGTCTTCAGCTACATAGAAAGCTCGTTCAAGCGTCGCCGGTATTTTTCGGCGTCCCTAAACAAAAGCCGGAAATCTGTATGTTTATTTGTGACATCTCCCACGACGGGATACAAAGGTAAAAAACATTCCCTGATTGGACAAGTTTCAAAGGGCGAATTTGGCGCGAAAACGTTCTTGAAAATGGAACGGAAGCGGTGATTGGCTAATTTCGTGAAAGGAATGTTGTTCGGATGTGAGCAGCCGTTTCTTTGGGGGGATCGTTGCGTGACATCCCAAAAAACGGCTGCGGAGGAGACTAGGAGGTTCCCTTCCTGATATAGGATACAACCTTACAGAAAACAAGAATAATAAAAAATAAAAATGGGAAAACAAAACTCTCTTGCAAGATCCTTTCCATGTTGTTTCTCGATCTGGAAAATTCTGAGATCCCGGAATTGCAGGATCTCTTTCATTTGTGACACCACTCATATTTAGCCTGATACATAGGAGATTAGGGCAGAGAGTCACAAAGTGTCCGCGCTGACTTAACATCGAATTTATCTTACACAACAAGCGTTTTAAAAGGCGACAATCGCCGAAATTGATGATCTTACTAAGAAACTATTAAGAAACAGTTTAATGTGTCAATTATATGGATATATAACTTGTCCATATCAACCATATCTTGTCCGTCTTTATCAGCAATGTCTTCAAAAGGTATTTTGACTAAGTGTTTGTCTTTATTACGTTTTGATTTGTCTTTGTGTCAAATTTTGTGTCGAATTTGTTAAAAATTCTTATAGTATTCTTTGATGTGCAAATCAATTTTGCACTTTTTTATGTGGTCACTTTGGCTTCATATGAGCTGTTACTAAAATTAACATTTTAGGATTCGTTGCGCCCCATATAATACCCTAAGTTGAACTAGTAAACTCAATTTTAGCAGATCAATGTAAAACAAGTCGGTGTAAGAGAGCATGAAAGTTGCAAGATGAGATGCAGCGCGGTGATTGGGTACAATTAATGTAATGTGAGAAATTCTGTATTCAATAACTAAATTTTCAAGTGGTTCTGGAACCAGTCCGATACGAGTGATAACAGTTACTCTGCAAAATAATAAGTCTGTCGTTAACTCGTGTTAATACAGTCGCTGCCTTTTCGTCCGTTTTGAGACTAAGTTGGCGACAGGCTACGTTCTGCAGCTCAGTGCTCCTGTTTACGGAGTGTAGGCTGCAAGTGCGCCGGTGTGCTTGTAAAATCGTGAGTTAATTGGTCTTTGAGAACTTATTTTTACAAGAAAGGATTACAGAATTGTCCACATTTTTTTTATTGAAAATCTTTCAAAAATTATGACTGTTTTATTTTATTTAAATCTCAACTTATCATATAAATAGAGACGCGGTGGCCTCATGATTAGAGCGCTCGTCCCCGGATCGAGCGGTCCTGGTTCGAGCCCTGGCCGGAGACACTGTGTTGTTTTCTAGGGCAAGACACTTAACTCTTACACAGAGCTTCTCTCCACTCAGGAGTATAAATGGGTACCAGCGAATTGTTGGGAAAAGCTGACAAATTGCGCTGGAGTGACCTGCGATGGACTAGTTTCCACTCCAGAGGAAGTAGAAATACTCCTAGCCGCTTCATACTATAGAAAGTGGGATAAGGTCAGGCAGCTATGAACCAGTCCGGCAGCTCCAAAGCTTCACCTATCATATAGGCACACATCAGACATCATCACACATCACCTCTTGCAAAGATGTTGAAAATATAGCACGGTTTCTGCTGCAATATATTCAGCTAAAGATATTACTCTTCACTCGTCTTTTACTTGCTTCAGTGTCTTAAGGACAAATATGGGCAAATTGTATTCAAAATATGACTTTCGTCTTGCC